>NW_027523065.1:0-62080 GCF_052094955.1 Ictidomys tridecemlineatus | reverse complement strand
GCAGAAGGACCATTACAGAGAACAGAGGTTAGAAACTGTGGTATGTAATTTCTGTTACAGAGAGCAGATCTCTGAGACTGGGGAGCAGAAGGACTGTTGCAGAGGACAGAAGTTTGAGACTGGAGTGGAGAAGAAATTTTACAGAGAGCAGAGTTTGAAAACTGAAGTGCAGAAGGATCTTACAGACAGCAGATGTTGGAGATTCTATTGCCGAAGGAATGTTGCAGAGAGCAGACGTTAGAGACTGGGGCCCAGAAGGTTCGTTGCAGAGAGCAGAGTTTGGAGACTGGGGTGCAGAAAGACTGTTGCAGAGAGCAGATGTTGGAGACTGGGGTAGAAAACGACTGTTGCAGAGAGCAGATTTTAGAGACTGGGTTGCAGAAGGATTGCTACAGAGAGCAGGGGTTGAAGACTGAGGTGCGGAAGGACTGTTACAGAGAGTAGCATTTGGAGACTGGGGTGCAGAAGGCCTATTACAGAAGGCAGAAGTTGGAGACTGAGGTGCAGAAAGACTGTTTTAGAGATGAGAGGTTTGAGACTGGGGTTTAGTTGGATCATTGCAGAGAGCAGAGGATAGGGACAGGCATGCAGAATGATCGTTGCATAGAGCAGACTTTGTAGACTGGCATGCAGAAGACCCATTACAGAGAGTAGAGGTTGGAGACAGGAGTGCAGAAGGACTGTTATAGAGAGCAGTGTTTGGAGACTGGGTTGCTGAAGGATATTACAGAGAGCAGTGGTTGGAGACTGAGCTGCAGTTGGACTGTTACAGAAAGCAGTGTTTGGAGACTGAGGTGCAGAAGAATCGTGGTGAGCAGAGGTTTCAGACTGAGGTACAGGTGGACTTTTACAGAGAGCAGTGGTTAAAGACTGGGGTGTAGAAGAACGGTTACAGAGAGCAGAGTTTGGAGACTCAGGTACAGAAAAACTGTTACAGGAAGCAGAGTTTGGAAATCAAGGTGCAGAAGGACCGTTACAAAGAGCAGAGTTTGTAGACTGTGGTATAGGACTGTTACCTAGAGCAGAGGTTGCAGACTGGGGTGCAGAAAAACTCTTACATAGAGCATAGGTTGGAGACTGAGGTGCAGAAGGATACAGAGAACAGATTCTGGAGACTGGGGTGGAAAAGGAATGTTATCGAGAGCAGAGTTTGGAAACTGGAGTGCAGAAGGAACTTACAGAGAGCAGAGGTTAGAGACTGTGGTGCAGAAGGACTGTTGCTGAGAACAGAGGTTGGAGACTGGGGTTCAGAAGGATTGTTGCACAGAGCAGATGTTGAAGACTGGGGTGCAGAAAGAATGTTGCAGAGAGCAGATTTTAGAGACTGGGGTGCAGAAGGACTGTTAGAGAGAGCAGAGGTTGGAGACTGAGGTGCAGAAGGACTGTTACAGAGAGCAGAGTTTGGAGACTTGGGTGTAGAAAGACTGTTACAGAGAGCATAGGTTGGAGACTGGGGTTCAGATAGATCTTACAGAGAGCAGATTCTGGAGACTGGCATTCAAAAGGACTGTTGCAGAGAGCAGATGTTTACGACTGGGGTGGAGAAGAATAGTTGCAGAGAGAAGAGGTTGGAGACTGGGGTGCAGAAGGCCTGTTACAGAGAGTAGAGGTTGGAGACTGGGTTGCAGAAGTCCTGTTACAGAGAGCAGAAGTTGGAGATTTTTGTGCAGAAGGACAGGTACAAAGTGCAGAGTTTAAATACTGGGTTGCAGAAGGATCTTACAGAGAGCAGAGTTGGGAGACTGAGGTGCAGAAGGACTGTTACAGAGAGCCAAGGTAGGAGACAGGGGTGCAGAATGGTCGTTGCAAATTGCAGAGTTTTAAGACTGAGGTGCAGAAGGACTGTTGCAGAGAACAGATGTTGTAGACTGGGTTGCAGCAGGACCGTTGAGGAAAGCAGAGGTTGTAGTCTGGGTTGGAGAAGAATGTTACAGAGAGCAGAGTTTGGAAACTGTGGTGCAGAAGGACCTTACAGAGAACAGAGGTTGGAGACTGTGGGGCAGAAGGTGTGTTAAGGAGAGGAGACGTTGGAGACTGGGGTGCAGAAGGACTGTTGCAGAGAGCAGATGTTGGAGACTAGGGTGCATAAGGATCGTTGCAGAGAGCAGAGGTTGGAGACAGGGGTGCAGAAGGACGGTTGCAGAGAGCACAGGTTGGAGACTGAGGTGCAGAAAAACAGTTACAGAGAGCAGAGCTGGAGTCTGGGGTGCAGAAGGATCGTTAAGAGAGCAGAAGTTGGATACTGAGTTGCAGAAAAATCGTTGAAGAGAGCAGAGGTGGAGACTGGGATGCAGAAGGATCGTAACAGAGAGAAAAGGTGGGAGACTGCGGTGCAGAAGGACTGTTACAGAGAGCAAAGGTTGGAGACTGGGGTGCAGAAGGAATGTTGCAGAAAGAAGAGTTTGGAGACTGGGGTGCAGAAGGACTGTTTCAGAGAGCAGAGGTTGGAGACTGAGATTCAGAAGAATTGTTATACAGAGCAATCGTTGGAAACTGGTGTGAAGAATTATGATACAGAAAGCAGAGGTGTGAGACTGGGGTGCAGAAGGACCGATACAGAGAGCAGAGGTTGCAGACTGGCGTGCAGAAGGACTGTTTCAGAGAGCAGAGTTTGGTGACTGGGGTGAATAGGCCTGCAACAGATAGCAGAGTTTGGAGACTTGGTTGCAGAAGGACTGTCATAGAGAGCAGAGTTTTGAGGATGGGTTGAAGAGGGATCTTAGAGAGAGCAGTGGTTGGTGACTGTGGTGAAGGACGAATGTTACAGAGAGCAGTGATTAGAGACTGGGGTGCAGAAGAATCATGCAGAGAGCAGAGGTTTCAGACTTAGGTGCAGAATGACTGTAACAGAGAGAAGAGGTTGGAGACTGAATTGCAGCAGGACTGTTACAGAGAGCAGAGTTTGGTGACTGAGGTGCAGAAGGACTGTTACAGAAACAGAGGTTGGAAATTGGGGTACAGAGTGACCATTACAGAGAGCAGAGGGTGGAGACTGCGGTATAGAAGACTGTAACAGACAGCAGAGGTTTCAGAATACGGTGCAGAAGGACTGTTACAGAGAGCAGAGTTTGAAGACTGGGGTGTAGAAGGACTGTTGCAGAGAGCAGAGGCTGGAGACTTGGGTGAAGAAGGACTTTTGCCAAGACCAGAATTTGGAGACTGAGGTGCAGAAGTACTGTTGAGGAGAGGAGACGTTGGAGAATGGGTGCAGAAGGATCGTTGTAGAGAGGAGAGGTTGGAGACTGATGTGCAAAAAGACTGTTACAGAGAGCAGAGTTTAGAGACTGGGGTGCAGAAGGCCTGTTACGGAGAGCAGTGTGTGGAGAAGGGCTCCAGATAGACTGTTACAGATCACAGAGTTTGGAGCCTGGGTTGAAGAAGGATCTAACAGATAGCAGATATTGGGGACCCAGGTGCAGAAGTGTGGTGAGCCATTCCTGCGGACTGTGGTCGCCATTACATGATGGCGCTGGCTCCGTTGTGGTCTGTGAAGGACAACTCCATATCAAAGAGAGTTGGCGTGTTCCCAGCTCCTTATCAGAGAAAGTTGGCGTGTCGTTTTCTAGCACCCTGTGAGAAGGGTACACGTGGCAGCTTCGCATTGGGGTTCGCGGTGCTTTATTAAGGCTGGGAGGGGCATCCGAGGTAGTAGTAGAAGAAGTAGTAGAAGAATTATTAGAAGAATATCAAGGGCCTGAATAAACTGCTGAAAGAAGATTCCTGAGTCGCGTCTTCCTTGCGGGCAAGGGGGGTCGCGACAAGTGGTGCCGAGACCCGGGAGAAAAGAAACAAAGAAACACCCAGGAACCAGAACTTTCAGCAGTCAGGGAGGTGCACCGGTAAGTCCCAGGTAACGTGGGACCCGCTGTTAAAAAGCGGGAAGCTCCTCTGTAAAGAGACGGCGCTACATCTTATAGCAATTGCACTCTGAATTTTTGTTCTCTTTCTGTGTATGTTCGTTTTGTTTTGTGTACTTTCACTTTCTATTTCTGTGTTTTCTTGTGTTGCGTTATGGGAGCTGTGACTTCAAGTCCACTCCTTCTAGCCCTCGATGGCCTTTTACGTTCCAAGGGACTGGAGGTGAAGCATCGCACCTTGGAAAACATTTTTACAGAGAGTAGATGTCGCTGCACCGTGGTTTGCATTTTCAGGCAGCCTCACTACACCCAGCTGGGATAAATTAGGCAAAGACCTTGACTTTGCTCATGAGCAGGGCATGCTAGAGGGCGGGGTGATACCCCTCTGGAAGATGGTCCGTAGTTGCCTTACGGATGGCAGATGCCAAGAAGCGCTTGTTAAAGGGCAGGAGGTTTTAGAACAATTGCATGAGGAAAAATCAGAAACAACAGAGAGCGAAGTGTCTCAGGAAGAGGGGAGTGTGCGGGGCGTGGAGAACGGGAGGAGACTGTATCCAGATCTCAGTGTGCTGCGCACGACCCCATGCGAAAGTGGGTCAGAGGTAGAAGATAATGAAGAGGAGGAGCTGGAGACGCTGTCTCAGCAGCTAGGGAGTTTAGGTACAGGGAACAGAGATAAGCAAGGGCTCAAGAACGGACAGCCTCCCGATCCGCCTCCGTATGGCGGGGGTGTTTCAGGCTGCCGCTGCTTTCCTCTGTTCCTCAGGGCTAACATATCATTGCTATTGACATTAAAGACTGTTTCTTTTCTATTCCTTTGCATCCTAAAGACTCACAGCGTTTTGCCTTCACCCTTCCCTCGTGTAATCACGAGGAACCAGATCAAAGGTTTGAGTGGGTTGTTTTACCACAGGGAATGTCTAACAGTCCTAAGATCTGTCAGATGTATGTAGGGAAGGCACTCGCACCTCTCAGACAACAATATCCTTCCATCAAGATTATTCATTATATGGATGATGTATTATTGGCAGCCAAATTAGAACAGTCAGTTTATGAGGCCTATAAAGACCTGGTAAAGTTGTTAGCTCAGTATGGATTACATATTGCACCTGAGAAGGTTCAAACAGGGGATTCTATTCAGTATTTGGGAGCAACGATTGGATATGACATGTTAAAACCACAAAAAATTACTATAAGAACTCAAGATCTCCAAACTTTAAATGATTTTCAAAAACTGTTGGGAGATATTAATTGGATAAGAGGTTATTTACATATTACTAATATCGTGCTCCAGCCTTTGTATGCTATTCTTAAGGGTGATCCAGATCTTACTTCCCCTCGTACCCTCACTAAAGAGGCCAGAGTGGCCCTTATAAAAATAGAAGAAGCTATACAACATGCCACTCTATGCAGGCTCCAGAGTGATAAACCTTTCCAGTTATGTGTGCTTGCCACTATGCGGCAGCCTACTGGAGTACTGTGGCAAGATGGGCCTTTACTATGGATCCACCCACATGTATCCACAGGAAAATCTTTAGAATACTATCCTGATGCTGTTGCAGCGTTAGCACTTAGAGGGATTAAACAGAGCATTCAATTTTTTGGACAAGCACCTTCTTCTCTTATCATACCCTATTCTAAAGTTCAACTTAATGTTTTGTGTGCTACTCTGGACAACTGGGCCATTCTATGTTGCTCGTTTCAGGGGGATATCGATAATCATTACCCTTCTCATCCATTACTCCATTTTGTTAAAGAGCATCCTATCATTTTCCCTAAAGTAACTTCACCCACTCCAATTCCGGGGGCTGTTAATATTTTTACTGATGGCTCTAAGTCTGGAATGGGAGCTTATGTGATTAATGACTCTCCCCCTGTCCAGCATCAATTTGCTCCTGGAAATCCACAATGGGTAGAACTACAAATTGTCATTGAAGTTTTTAAACAGTGTTCTTTTCCTTTCAATCTCATTTCGGACTCCATCTATGTGGTGCAGGCGCTCAAAATTCTGGAGGCTGTAGGAGCTATTAGTGACACCCATACTGTGTCTGCTTACTTTAATCAGCTTCAACAGCTTATCCGTAGCCGTACTGCCCCTTTCTATCCAATGCACATTCGGGCTCACACCTCTCTTCCTGGCCTGTTATCACAGGGTAATGCCTGTGCTGACTCGGCAACTAGAAGCCAGTTGGTATGCTTGGCCTCCTCCTTAGAAGAAGCTAAATTGTTTCATCACAACTTTCATGTCAATGCTATGACACTGCGTAGACGTTTTTCCATCTCCAGAGCAGATGCTCGTCAGATAGTATTACAATGTCCCCATTGTGTCACATTTCTTCATCCTCCTACTTATGGTGTAAACCCACGAGGATTGAAGCCATTGGTTGTCTGGCAAATGGACGTAACTCACGTGCCTGACTTTGGTAACCTCAAATATGTACATGTTTCTATTGACACATACTCTGGAATTATTCATGCTTCTGCTTTATCGGGAAAAAAGGCACGTAATGTTATTACTCATTGCTTAGAGGCATGGGCAGCATGGGGTGCACCTGCATCCCTTAAGACTGATAATAGACCTGCTTATACGGGCAGACAGTTTACATCTTTTTGTTCTACTATGGGAGTACAACTTGCTCATGCGTTGCCTTACAATCCTCAAGGGCAAGGCATTGTTAAACGTGCCCACCGCACCTTAAAAGAAAACTTAGAAAAACAAAAAGGGGGAATAGGAGTTGACCACACTCCTAAAGAACGCCTGTCCTTAGCTCTTTTTACCATTAATTTTTTGAATTTGGATATTCATGGCCACTCTGTGGCCGATAGACATGTGTCCCCTCAGCCCTCTGTGACTGGCTATGTTAAGTGGAAGGATGTTCTTACGGGCCAATGGAACGGCCCTGACCCCGTGCTGACATGGGCACGAGGATCTGTATGTGTTTTTCCCCAGGATCGCACGGAGCCGCTGTGGATCCCTGAACGCCTGACAAGAAGAGTCTCGAGATCTACTAACCAGCAGCAGGAGGTGCCACAACAGTCCCATGATGAGGAGCTTCATTCTGATGAGTGCTCTGGCTCTAATGCTGGTTCCAACGGTACAGATGGCACCAATGCAGTGGTGGGCAGTGGCACGGGCATGGCCAATGCCAATGCCAGTTAATAGTAATTCTAGTGTCCCCCCACTCTTTTTTCTACCTCATGTGAGATGTCTGTTCCTTGTACCTCTCCTAGAGGGGACATGGAAAAAATTTTTAATCAGTCTCAAGTTAATCTCACAGGAGTTTTTTGTTTCAGCCTTGGGAACACTAATTGTATTAGCCTTAAGACCAAAAATTTGACTAACTGGGAGGACCTATTGCGGTCCAGTCGAGTCTCAGGGAGCATTCTCAGTGCTGTATTGAGCCAAGTAGTTTCAGGGAAGCAATCAGGCTCAGGGACCCCCGCAACTAGCTCTGTTTTAAACATAACTACTTTAGCTATTATCTCCGAGGTACTAATCCCAATGCCTCCTTCTTCTAATAGTACTTGCTATGCCACTCATTTCAAGGCCTCTCCCTACTGTACCCCTAATTTTGGTTTTCCCCAGACATTTACGCCTTTTCAGGATCATTCTTGGGAGAAACATCAAGTTGCTAAAGGTTTCTCCTTTCCCCCCCCTCTGAAGAGATATGTTTATAACTTTAACAACAATGCCAACTCCTCTACAGGAACAGGTTGGTCCTGGTTTCAAATGGCTCATTTCCAATGAGAAGGGGGCTTCAGCCGATATTTCCGCATTGGCTCAATTACTAGGAGCCAAAAGTTGGCTGGCTAATGTTTCTGGCACTACTAAGGAGAGTGAACGAGGTAATAGGCTTACATCTGTTTCGTTCAACTCTCTGTTACATTATGCCACATTGCCTCCTGCAATGGTCTGTATCCAATCCCCGTTTCTGTTCCTTTTAGCTAATCACACCTCATCGGGGATGCTGGATTGTCCTATTATTACCTGTTTCTTATCTGAGTGTTGGAATGGTTCTTGGACTGTAGCAGTAATTATGAAAATTCCAACATTTGTCCCAATCCCAGTCACTGCGGATCCAGATAAATTTCCTATTGTAGAGCTACTTAGAGTCTGCAGAGATTTTGGAATCACAGCAGCTATAGTGACAGCCGTGGCAGCATCTGCTGCTGCAGCAGTTACGGCCGGAGTAGCCATGGCCAGTCAAGTACAAACTGCTGCCACTATTAATCAAGCTGTTCAACAAACGTCCACTATACTTGAATCGCAAAATGCGATTAATCAACATATTTTGTCAGGGATTTTAGCCACCAACCAAAGAATAGATTTTCTTCTAGCTCAGGTAGAAGAATTGGCTGATCTAGTACTTTTAGGCTGCATTGAGCAACGTGCACATTTATGTATAACCTCTGTCAGATTTAATGATTCCAGGAATGCTTCCCACATCATTGGTGGATATCTGGCCGGAAATTGGTCCATGGAAGCGGAAGACATGATCCAGTCTCAACTAACCCAGATAGCTGTCTTGAATAGTACCCGTGTCGATCCCGTGACTCTGGGTCAATTCACCAGTTGGATATCTTCTGCTTTTTCCTTTTTTAAGGAATGGGTGGGAGTAGGCATTTTTGGTGCACTGTGTTGTTTTGGTATGTTCCTCTGTTTGTGGTTTCTCTGTCACCTTAAGGCTCGTAGTGCTCAAGATAAGGCTATGATCATACAAGCTCTTGCTGCTTTAGAAACTGGCAACTCACCACAGGTCTGGCTTGCGCATCTTAAGCACTAAACTTTTGACATGGTCATTGCACCCCAAGTTCTTATAACATTGCACTGGGATTGACATGTCTTTCCTCGTTATTCTCTTAGTGTCAGAAAGCCCTTGCACTCTGCCGGTCTTGCTACGATTGCACGCAAATGGGTTTCTACACTAGTGCCTTTGACATGGTCGTTGCACCCCAAGTTATTATAACATTGCACTGGGTACGACATGTCCTTCTTTTGTCTTTCTCTTAGTGCTGGAAAGCCCTTGCACTCTGCGGGTCTTGTTGCCATTGCACGCAGAAGGGTTTCCACACTGGTCTTTATCTATCACTTTAAAGTCCGTGCCTTTCTTTCAGGGTGCTGCCAACTTGTTTGTAGTTGTACTTCTGCATGGCCACAGTTCAACCTCAGCTATTCCCTCTTACTCACCATCGTCACGATACAGGATGCGAGGCAAGGCACTGCACTTGAGTGATCCATTGAGAAGAGGGACCTCAAGAGGAGCATGTCCTATTGCATGTGGGTTTGACGTGTCTCCGCCCCACCCCACAGAAAAAGGCGTCGGCTGATATGGTGTCAGATCTGGGGAAGGCGCCCCCTGGGGCTGGCCCATACTATGCAGCCACTTTTGCACAGTGGGATAGGACCTCTACTCTCGCCTGTATTGTCTTAGTGAAACAAAAAGGGGGAGCTGTGGTGAGCCGTTCCTGCGGACTGTGGTCGCCATTACATTATGGCGCTGGCTCCGTTGTGGTCTGTGAAGGACAACTCCATATCAAAGAGAGTTGGCGTGTTCCCAGCTCCTTATCAGAGAAAGTTGGCGTGTCGTTTTCTAGCACCCTGTGAGAAGGGTACACGTGGCAGCTTTGCATTGGGGTTCGCGGTGCTTTATTAAGGCTGGGAGGGGCATCCGAGGTAGTAGTAGAAGAAGTAGTAGAAGAATTATTAGAAGAATATCAAGGGCCTGAATAAACTGCTGAAAGAAGATTCCTGAGTCGCGTCTTCCTTGCGGGCAAGGGGGGTCGCGACACAGAAGGACTGTTACAGAGAGTAGAGGTTGAAGACTGAGGTACAAAAGTATCGTAGCAGAGAACAGCGTTTTAAGACTGAGGTGCAGAAGCACTGTTGCAGAGACCACATGTTGGAGACTGGGGCGCAGAAGGACTGTTGCAGAGAGCAGTGGTTGGAGACTGGGGTGCAGAAGTATTGTTATAGAGAACAGACCTTGGAGACTGGGGTGCAGAAGGCCTGTTACGGAGAGGAGAGTTGGGAGAAGGCATGCAGAATGACTGTTAGAGAGGGCAGAGTTGGGAGACTGGGTTGCAGAAGGATCTTACAGAGAGCAGATGTTGGAAACTGAGGTGTAGAATGATTGTTCCAGAGAGAAGAGGTTAAAGACTGGGATTCAGAAGGCCTGTTACAGAGAGCAGGGTTTGAAGACTGAGGTGCAGAAGGCCTGGTAAATAGAGCAGAGGTTGAAGACTGGGGTGCAGAAGGACTGTTATAGAAAGCAAAGTTAGGAGACTGGGTGGCAGAAGATTCTTACAGAGAGCAAAGTTTGGAGACTGAGGTGCAGGAGGACTGTTAGAGAGAGCAGTGGTTGGAGACTGGGGTTCAGATGAATCGTGTAGAGAGAAGAGGTTTCAGACTGAGGTGTAGATCGACTGTTACAGAGAGCATAGTTTGGAGACTGAGGTGCAGAATGACTGTTACAGGGAGCAAATTTTGGAGACTGTGTTGCACAAGGATCTTACATAGAGCAGAGTTTGGAGACTGAGGTGCATAAGGACTGTTAGAGAGAGCAGATGTTGAAGTCTGGGGTGCAGAAAAATTGTTGCAGAAATCAAAATTTTCAGACAGAGGTGCAGAAAGACTTTTGCAGAGAGCAGATGTTGGAGACTGGGGTGCACAAGGTTCGTTGCAGAGAGCAGAAGTTGGAGACTGCAGTACAGAAGGACTGTTGCAGAGAGCAGAGGTTGGAGACTAGGGTACAAAAGGACTTTTTCATAGAACAGATGTTAGATACTGTTGTTCAGAAGGAGTGTTTCAGAGAGCAGAATTTGGAGAGTGGGTTGCAGAAGGACTTTTGCAGATAACAGAGGTTGGAGACTGAGGTTCAGATGGACGGACAAAGAAAGCAGAGGTTGGAGACTGGCGTGCAAAAGGACCTTTACAGAGAGCAGAGTTTGGAGACTGCGGTACAGAAGGACTGTTACAGAGAGCAGAGTTTGGAGACTGAGGAGAATAAGGAGTGTTGCAGAGTACAGAGGTTGGAGACTGGGGTGCAGCAGGACCGTTGCAGAAAGCAGAGGTTTGAGACTGGCGTGGAGAAGGAATATTACAGAGAGCAGAGTTTGGAAACTGGGGTCAGAAGGATCTTTCAGACAGCAGAGGTTGGAGACTGGGGTGTAGAAGGATCTTTGCAGAGAGAAGAGTTTGGACACTGGAGTTCAGAAGGACTGTTGCAGACAGCAGATTTTGGAGACTGAAGTCCAGAAGGACTGTTTAGAGAGCAGATGTTGGAGACTGGGGTGCAGAAAAACTTTTGCAGAGGGCAGAGGTTGAAGACTGAGGTGGAGAAGGACTGTTACACAGAACAGAGTTTGGAGACTGGGGTGCCGAAAGACTGTTGCAGTGAGCAGAGTTTTAAGCCTGAGGTACAGAAGGATCATTGCAGAGACCAGAGGTGGAGACATGGCTGCAGAAGGACTGTTACACATAGCCCACGTTGCAGACTGGTGTGCAGAAGGAATTTTGCAGACAGAAGAGGTTGGAGACAGGGAAGCATAAGGACTGTTGCAGATAGCAGAGTTTGGATATGAGGTGCAGAAGGACTGTTACAGAGAGCAGAGTTTAGGCTCCTAGACAGCTGTTCCTTAATGTGGGTCACCGTAGTGTGGAATGAGCGTCTCTTTCCAGGGAAGCTAGGGTTTCATATATGGGGTGGTGTCACCTGCCCTATTTTCCTTTTTTCTTCCAGATCTCCCAACCATTTTATAACTTTTTTCTGTGTCAACTTCCTTTACCCTAAGTCATCAAGAGTCATTCTTCATCTCTACCTGACCACGTTGGCACTGACCACAATAGTGGATTACATCAGAGATGGTTCTAGATAACAGATCTGAGGAGGTAGGTTGGATGTCTGACCTGAGGGAATTGAATATGTTGATGATGATGTCACAGCCCATGGGAAAAGAGACCTGATAATTCCTGGTGTGCAATGACCCAACAGAGACTTTAAGTTATCATGGGCTGAAATCAAATGTCTATGGAAAACTGAGCTTTGGAATAACACCATCGACCTTCAGGGTGGGAATGAACATTACAACATGACTACAGACTGCTGTTACTGACTGGAGTGGGAGACTTACAGAAAGAAAATGATAGGTTCAAGCATTATATTCCTCCTTTAAGTCAGGTTCAGATCATTAGAAATATTTTCTCTCTGGAAAATGATAAAGGTTAATATCAGAATAAAACATCCAATTCCCCAAATTGCAGAAGTACAGAGAAAATTATAAATCCACAATTTCTCCAGGTCTCTATTATGTCAATTAGTACATTAATGGGGGAATGATTGAGAACCTGTTAATTAGAATGGCAAAATACCAGTGAAATTAGACAAATCTCAGAGCCTTAAACCCTGAAATCTCCATTAACCCTATTTGATGTCAGAAGAAGCCCCTTCTCCCCCAAAGAGACTAGCTTTCCCTAAATTGAAGACCCTATGATGACTCTACCTGGGCAGTTGTCCTTTTTTTTTTAAGAGAGAGTGAGAGAGGAGAGGAGAGGAGAGTGGAGAGAGAGAGAGAGAGAGAGAGAGAGAGAGAGAGAGAGAGAGAGAGAGAATTTTTAATATTCATCTTCTAGTTCTCAGCGGACACAACATCTTTGTTGGTATGTAGTGCTGAGGATCGAACCCGGGCCGGACGCGTGCCAGGCAAGCGCACTACTGCTTGAGCCACATCCCCAGCCCAATTGTCTTTAAGATGCTCATCCATCATCCCACATTGTCACCAGATTCTTAATTGGGGTCTGATCCTAGAACACCTCAGGTAAGAGTATAAAATATAGCCCAGGAGAGTATAAGGGTCATACCAAAATAAAAGGTAAATATTTTACTGTATTTTGTTAATAGGAGCCTTAAGAATATATAAGAGAATTTGTTTGAGTCTTCTAGACCAAAGAAGTCAGTACATATTGCTGGATCATCTTGAATGCAGTCACAGAGACGTAATCACCAGAAATGTTAGGGCCAAGGATTTTCCTGAGACACGGGAAGTGGCTATTAGTCTCTCTTTGGTTGATGCACTGAAATCTGGACTCAGTGTTTGCTTAACTTCAATGACCAATATGATCCTGGAATAATGGAGAGGATGGTGATCAGAAATAAATAAGGAGTTGGAGGGCGTGTTATGTGACCCCTTCCCTGGCCTCACAGCTGGATCTGGAGGAGGACCTGGAGCACCAGCCTTCGCCAAGGCCTAGTGGCTATGCGTTCAGAAGGCAGCACCAGATCCTTGTGAAACCCACAGCCGCTCTCCTAGGCAGCCTGGGAAGACATTAACAGATGGCATCGTTGAAATGGGCTCCCTGGTTTCAGTGTGAATAAGGGGACCCTGAAGCAGAAGAGGCCATGTGGTGGAGCAGTGATCAGAACATTCGAATCTGTTGACATTTTTGACAGTGGTAAATGATCGTGGTATTTATAGATGGGAAAAAATGGGCACCCTCCTAGAATAGTGCCTGTCCCATGTAATGTGAAACTCTTCTTTTCACACTTCATTGGTGCATTGTAGTGGTCCATAATGGTGGGATTTGCGGACACATATTTGAACATGCACACAAAATAACCGTGAATTTTGGCCAATATCATTCCAATATTTCCCTTTTCCTCACCTCCTTCCCTGGTGCCTTGACTCTACTGATCTTCCTTCAACTTTCATGATGAGACTCCCTTCTCAACTTTCATTCCTTTTCCCCCTCTAGCTTTAACAGAGGAAAAACTTATGGCCCTTAACTTTCTGAGTTGCTTATTTCCCTTAATGTTCTGAAGATCCATCCATCTTCCAGCATGACATAATTTCGTTCTTCTTTATGGGTGAATGAAATTCCAGTGTGCATATACCAGATATTCTTTATCCATTCATCCACTGATGTCACCTCGGCTGGTTCATGGGCATGTATGTGTCATTATAGTATGATGACTTCGATCTGCTGTGATAAATACCAAGCAGAGGTAGAGCTGGGTCTCAGGGTGGTCTATGGCTACTCCTGAGGAGCCTCCATCCTGATTTCCGTGGTGGTTGTGCTGATTTACATGCCCACCAACAGGGTGAGAGTGCTCCTTTCTCTCCAATTCTCTCCTTGTCACACTGGTTTTTGTTTGTATTCTTGGTGGTTGCCTTTGTCACTAAAGTGAGATGAAATCTCAGGGTAGACTTGACTTGCAAGTATTTTCATATATTTGTTGGCCACTCACATATTTTCTTCTAAGACGTGTCTGTTTGGTTCATTTAGTTTCCCATTTGGTAATTGGGTTATATGATAATTGGGTTATTTAATAATTGTGGGTTTGATGTTAAGTTTTTTGAGTTCTTTATTAATATTCTGAATATTCATCCTCTTTTAGAAGAGCCCCTCATAAAGATTTTTTCCCTTTCCGTAGGTTCTCTCTTCATATTCTAATTGTCTCCTTTGCTGTGCAGAACCTTCTTAATTTCATGCCATTATATTAGCTAACTTTTGGTGTTATCTCCTGAGCTTTGGCATCCTATTGAGAAAGTCATTGCCTCTGCCTGTAGGTTGGAGTATTGACTTTGTTTTTTTCTAGAAACTGCATAATTTCTGGTCTAGTGCCTGGGTCTTAAATGCATTTTGAGTTGATTTTTTGCAGGTGAGCAATAGTTCAGGTCTCATTCTTCTGCATTTGGACAGGGGTGTAGAAGGACTGATTTCGAGAGTAGATGTTAAAGACTGGGGTACAGAAGAACTGTTGCAGAGAGCAGAAGTTGAAGACTGAGGTGCAGAAGGACTGTTACAGAAAGCAGAGTTTGAAGACTGGGTTGCACAAGGATCATTGCAGAGAGCAGAGTTTTCAGACTGAGGTGCAGAAGGACTGTTGCAGAGAGCAGATGTTGGAGACTGGTGTTCAAAAAGACTTTTGCAGAGATCAGAGTTTGCAGACAATGGTGCAAAAGGATGGTTGCAGACAGCAGAGGTTAGAGTCTGGGGTGGAGAAGGACCATTGCAGAGATCAGAGTTTGGGAACTGAGGTGCAGAAGGATTGTTACATAGAACAGAAGTTGAAGAATCTGGTGCAAAAGCACTCTTACAGAGAGTAGAGGTTGGAGACTGCAGTACAGAGGGACTGTTTCAGAGAGCAGATGTTGGATTCTGGGCTGATAAACGACTGTTCCAGAGAGCAGAGGATGGAGACTGTGGTATAGAAGGACTCTTGCCGAGAGCAGAGGTTGCAGACTGAGTTTCAGAAGGACTGTTACAGAGGGCAGAGTGTGAGGACTTGGGTGGAAAACTACGAATACCGAAAGCAGAGTTTGGATACTGGGTTGCATAAGGACCCTTACAAAGAACAAAGTATGGAGACTGCAGTACAGACGGACTTTTACAGAGAGCAAAGTTTAAAGACTGGGGTGCAGAAGAACTGTTATAGAGAACAGAGTTTGGAGACTGGGGTGCAGAAAGATTGTTGGGGTGAGCAGAGTATGGAGAATGGAAGGTAGAAGGACTTTTGCAGAGAGCAGAAGTTGAAGACTGGGTTATAGAATCACTGTTGCAGAGAGCAGATGTTGGAAACTTCAGTGCAGAAGGACTGTTGCAGAGAGTAGACGTTGGAGACTGGGGTTCATGAATAATCTTACAGAGAGCAGAGGTTACAGAATGGGGCGAAGAAGGCCTGTTCTAGAAAGCGGAGTTTGGATACTGGGTTGCAGAAGGACTGTTAGAGAGAGCAGAGTTTGGAGACTGGGTTGCAAAAGGATCTTACAAAGAGCAGAGGTTTGAGAATGAGGTGCAGAAGGACTGTTGCAGAGAGCAGAGGGTGGAGACTGGGGTGCAGAAAAACTGCTACACAGTGCAGATGTTTGAGACTGGGGTCAAGTAGGACTGTTGAATAGAACAGAGGTTGGAGACTGGGGTGCAGAAGGACCTTTGCAGAGAGAAGAGGTTGGAGACAGAGGTGCAGAAGTATTGTTACAGAGAGCAGAGTTTGGAGACTGGGTTGCAGAAGGACTGTTTCAGTGAGCAGCGGTAGTAGACTGGTGTGCAAAAGGATCTTACAAAGTGTGAAGGTTGGAGACTGGGGTGCAGAAGAAATATTGCAGAGAGAAGAGGTTAAAGACTGGGGTACAGAAAGACTGATAGAGAAAGAAGATGTTGGAGACTGGGGTGCAGAAGGACCGTTACAGAGAGCAGAGGTAGGAGACTCCAGTTCAGAAGGACTGTTACAGAAAGCAGAGGCTGGAGACTGGGGTGCAGTGGGACTGTTACAGAGAGCAGAGTTTGGAGACTGGGGTGCAGAAGGACTGTTACAGAGAGCAGAGTTTAAAGAGTGGGGTGCAGAAGGCCTGATAGAGAAAGAAGATTTTAAAGACTGGGGTGCAGAAATACCGTTACAGAGAGCAGAGTTAGGAGACTCCGTTTCAGAAGGACTTTTACAGAGAGCAGAAGTTAGAGACTGTGGTGTACAAGGACCGTTGCAGAGAGCGAGGTTGGAGACTGAGGTGCAGAAGAAATGTTGCAGAGAGCAGAGTTTAGAGACTGGGGTGCAGAAGGCTCGTTGCAGCGAGTAGAGGTTGGAGACTGGGGTGCAGAAGGCCTCTTACAGAGAGCAGAGGTTGGAGGCTAGGATGCAGAAGGCCTCTTACAGAGAGCAGAGGTTGGAGACTGGGGTGCTGAAGGACCATTGCAGAGAGAAGACTTGGAGACTGAGGTGCAGAAGGATTGATACAGAGAGCAGAGGTTTGAGACTGGGGTGCAGTAGGACTGTTGCAGAGAGCAGAGGTTGGAGATTGCAGTGGAAAAGGACTGTTACAGAGAGAATATTTTGAAGACTTGGGTGAGGAAGGAGTGTTGCAGTGAGCAGAGGTTGAAAACTGGGGTACAGAAGGACTGTTGCAAAGAGCAGAGTTTGCAGAGTGAGGTGCAGAAAGACTGTTAAAGAGAGCAGAGTTTGGAGACTGTGATGCCGAAGGACTGTTGCAGAGAGCAGAGGTTGAAAACTGGGGTACAGAAGGACTGTTGCAAAGAGCAGAGGTTGCAGTTGAGGTGCAGAAGGAATGTTAAAGAGAGCAGAGTTTGGAGACTGTGGTGCTGAAGGACTGTTGTAGAGAGCAGATGTTGGAGACTGGGGTGCAGAAGGACTGTTGCATAGAGTAGAGGTTGGAAACTTGGGTGCACAAGGACTATTGCAGAGAGTAGAGATTGGAGATTGGGTTGCAGGAGAACTGTTGCAGACAACAGAGGTTGGAGACTGGGTGGAAAAAGACTGTTGCAGAGAGTAACATTTGGAGATTGGGGTGCCACAGGACTGTGGCAGAGAGCAGAAGTCGGAGACAGGGGTTCAGAAGGATAGTTGCAGAGAGTAGATTATGGAGACTGGGGTATAGAAGGAGTGTTCTAGAGAGCAGAGGTTGAAGACTGAGGTGCAGAAAAACTGTTACAGAGAGCAGTGTTTAAAGACTGGGCTGCAGGACTGATACTGAGAGCAGAGTTTGGAGACTGGGGTGCAGAAAGATCTTACAGAGAGCAGAGATTGGAGACTGAGGTGCAGAAGGACTGTTACAGAGAGCAGAGGTTGGAGACTGGGGTGCAGAAGGACTGTTAAAGAAAGAAGAGTTCAGAGCCTTGGGTGCAGAAGGCCTGTTAAAGAAAGCTGAAGATGGAGACTGGTGTGCAGAAGACCTGTTACAGAGAACATAGTTTGGAGACTGGGGTGCAGAAGGACTGCTACAGAAAGCAGAGTTTGGAGACTTCTATTCAGAAGGATTATACAGAGAGCAGAAATTGGAGCCTGAGGTGAAGAAGGACTGTTACGGAGAGTAGATGTTGAAGACTGAAATGTAGAAAGACCATTGTAGAGAGCAGAGGTTGGAGACTGAGGTGCAGAAGGACTGTTGAGGAGTGCAGAGGTTGGAGACTTTGTTGTAGAAGGACTGTTGCAGAAAGCAGAGTTTGGAGATTGGGGTGCCGAAGGACTGTTGCAGAGAGCAGAATTTGGAGACTGAGGTGCAGAAGGACTGTACAGAGAGCAGAGGTTGGAGACTTGAGTGCAGAAGGAATGATAGAGAAAGCAGGGGTTGAAGACTGATGTGCAGAAGGACAGATACAGAGAGAAGAGCTTGGAAACTGCAGTACAGAAGGACTGTTACAGAGAGCAGAGGTTGGATACTAGGGTGGAGAAGGACTGTTTCAGAGATCAGATGTTGAAGACTGGGGTGCAAAAGCACTGTTGCAGAGAGGAGTTTGGAGACTGGGGTGCAGAATGTCTGTTGCAGAGAGTAGGGGTTGGAGACTGGGGTGCAGAAAAACTGTTGCAGAGAGCAGACGTTGGAGACTGGGGTTGAGAAGGACTGTTGCTGAGAGCAGAATTTGGAGAGTGAAGTGAAGAAGTAATGTTACAGAAAGCAGTGGTTAGAGACTTGAGTGCAGAAGTACTGATACAGAAAGCAGAGATTGGAGACTGGGGTGCAGAAAGACTGTTGTAGAGAGCAGATGTTGGAGACTGGGGTGCAGAAGGACTGTTGCATAGAGTAGAGGTTGGAGACTTGGGTGCAGAAGGACTATTGCAGAGAGTAGAGGTTGGAGATTGGGTTGCAGGAGAACTGTTGCAGAGAGCAGAGTTTGGAGACTGGGTGGAGATAGACCGTTGCAGGGAGTTGAATTTGGAGATTGGGGATCCACAGGACTGTTGCAGAGAGCAGATGTTGGAGACTGAAGTGGAGAAGGATTGTTACAGAGAGCAGAGTTTGTAGACTGGGGTGCAGAAGGACTGATACAGAAAGCAGAAGTTGGAGACTGGGGTGCAGAAGGACTGTTGCAAAGAGCAGAGGTTGGAGACTAGGGTGAGAAGGACAGTTGTCGCGAGCAGATGTTGAAGACTGGGGTGCAGATGGAGTGTTGCAGAGAGCAGAGTTTGGAGACTTGGGTTCAGTACAACTATTGCAGAGAGCAGAGGTTGCAGACTGAGGTGCAGAAGGACTATTACAGCAGCAGAGTTTGGAGACTCTGGTGCAGAAGGACTGATACATAAAGCAGAGGTTGAAAACTGGGGTGCAGAAGGACCATTACCGAAAACAGAGGTTGGAGACTGTGGAACATAAGGACTGTTACAGAGAGCAGAGGTTGGAGACTGAGGTGCAGAAGGACTGTTACAGAGAGTAGATGTTGAAGACTGAGGTGTAGAAAGACCATTGCAGAGAGCAGAGGTTGGAGACTGAGGTGCAGAAGGACTGTTGCGGAGTGCAGAGGTTGGAGACTTGGGTGTAGAAAAACTGTTGCAGAGAGCATAGGTTGGAGATTGGGGTGCAGAAAGACTGTTGCAGACAGCAGAATTTGTAGACTGAGGTGCAGTAGGACTGTACAGACAGCAGAGGTTGGGGACTTGAGTGCAGAAGGACTGATAGAGTAAGCAGGGGATGAAGACTGGTGTGCAGAGAGACAGTTACAGAGAGAAAAGTTTGAAAACTGCAGTACAGAAGGAGTGTTACAGAGAGCTGAGGTTGGAGACTGGGGTGGAGAAGGACTGTTACAGAGAGGAGGTTTGAGACTTTGGTGCAGAATTTCTGTTGCAGAGAGTAGGGGTTGGAGATTGGGGTGGAAAAAGACTGTTGCTGAGACCAAATTTTGGAGTCTGATGTGCAGAAGGACTGTTACAGAGAGCAGTGGATAGAGACTTGAGTGCAGAAGTACTGATACAGAAAGCAGAGATTGGAAACTGGGGTGCAAAAGGACTATTGTAGAGAGCAGATGTTGGAGACTGGGGTGCAGAAAAACTGTTTCACAGAGTAGAGGTTGGAGACTTGGGTGCAGAAGGACTATTGCAGAGAGTAGAGGTTGGAGATTGGGGTGCAGAAGAACTGTTTCAGAGAGTAGAGTTCGGAGACTGGGGTGGAGAAAGAATGTTGCAGAGAATAGCATTTGGAGATTGGGGTGCCACAGGACTGTTGCAGAGAGCAGAGGTTGGAGAGTGAAGTGGAGAAGGACTGTTACAGAGAACATAGTTTGGAGACTGGGGTGCAGAAGGACTGATACAGAAAGCAGAGGATGGAGACTGGTGTGCAGAAGGACTATTGCGGAGAGCAGAGGTTGCAGACTAATGTGCAGAAGGACTGTTACAGCAGCAGAGTTTGGAGACTGTGTTGCAGAAGGACTGATACAGAAAGCAGAGGTTTGAAACTTGGGTATAGAAGGACCATTAAAGAAAACACAGGTTGGAGACTGCGGAACAGAAGGACTGTTACAGAGAGCAGAGGTTGGAGACTTGGTCGCAGAAGAAGTGTTGTAGAAAACAGAGGTTGGTGAGTGGGGTGCAGAAGGACCATTGCAGAGAGAAGACTTGGAGACTGAGGTGCAGAAGGATTGATACAGAGAGCAGAGGTTGCAGTCTGGGGTGCAGTAGGACTGTTGCAGAGAGTAGAGATTGGAGATTGCAGTGGAAAAGAACTGATATAGAGAGCATATTTTGGAGACTTGGGTGAGGAAGGTTTGTTGCAGTGAGCAGAGGTTGAAAACTGGGGTACAGTAGGACTGTTGCAAAGAGCAGAGTTTGAAGAGTGAGGTGCAGAAAGACTGTTAAAGAGAGCAGAGTTTGGAGACTGTGGTGCTGAAGGACTGTTGCAGAGAGCAGAGATTGAAAACTGGGGTACAGAAGGACTGTTGCAAAGAGTAGAGGTTGCAGAGTGAGGTGCAGAAGGAATGTTAAAGAGAGCAGAGTTTGCAGACTGTGGTGCCGAAGGACTGTTGTAGAGAGCAGATGTTGGAGACTGGGGTGCAGAAGGACTGTTGCATAGAGTAGAGGTTGGAAACTTGGGTGCACAAGGACTATTGCAGAGAGTAGAGATTGGAGATTGGGTTGCAGGAGAACTGTTGCAGACAACAGAGGTTGGAGACTGGGTGGAAAAAGACTGTTGCAGAGAGTAACATTTGGAGATTGGGGTGCCACAGGACTGTGGCAGAGAGCAGAAGTCGGAGACAGGGGTTCAGAAGGATAGTTGCAGAGAGTAGATTATGGAGACTGGGGTATAGAAGGAGTGTTCTAGAGAGCAGAGGTTGAAGACTGAGGTGCAGAAAAACTGTTACAGAGAGCAGTGTTTAAAGACTGGGCTGCAGGACTGATACTGAGAGCAGAGTTTGGAGACTGGGGTGCAGAAAGATCTTACAGAGAGCAGAGTTTGGAGACTGAGGTGAAGAAGGACTGTTACAGAGAGCAGAGTTTGAAGACTGGGGTGCAGAAAGACTGTTAAAGAGAGAAGAGTTCAGAGCCTTGGGTGCAGAAGGCCTGTTAAAGAAAGCAGAAGATGGAGACTGGTGTGCAGAAGGCCTGTTACAGAGAGCATAGTTTGGAGACTGGGGTGCAGAAGGACTGTTACAGAAAGCAGAGATTGGAGACTTCTTTTTAGAAGGATTATACAGAGAGCAGAAATTGGAGCCTGAGGTGAAGAAGGACTGTTACAGAGAGTAGATGTTGAAGACTGAAATGTAGAAAGACCATTGTAGAGAGCAGAGGTTGGAGACTGAGGTGCAGAAGGACTGTTGAGGAGTGCAGAGGTTGGAGACTTTGCTGTAGAAGGACTGTTGCAGAAAGCAGAGTTTGGAGATTGGGGTGCCGAAGGACTGTTGCAGAGAGCAGAATTTGGAGACTGAGGTGCAGAAGGACTGTACAGAGAGCAGAGGTTGGAGACTTGAGTGCAGAAGGACTGATAGAGAAAGCAGGGGTTGAAGACTGATGTCAAGAAGGACAGATACAGAGAGAAGAGTTTGGAAACTGCAGTACAGAAGGACTGTTACAGAGAGCAGAGGTTGGATACTAGGGTGGAGAAGGACTGTTTCAGAGATCAGATGTTGAAGACTGGGGTGCAAAAGCACTGTTGCAGAGAGGAGTTTGGAGACTGGGGTGCAGAATGTCTGTTGCAGAGAGTAGGGGTTGGAGACTGGGGTGCAGAAAAACTGTTGCAGAGAGCAGACGTTGGAGACTGGGGTTGAGAAGGACTGTTGCTGAGAGCAGAATTTGGAGAGTGAAGTGAAGAAGTAATGTTACAGAAAGCAGTGGTTAGAGACTTGAGTGCAGAAGTACTGATACAGAAAGCAGAGATTGGAGACTGGGGTGCAGAAAGACTGTTGTAGAGAGCAGATGTTGGAGACTGGGGTGCAGAAGGACTGTTGCATAGAGTAGAGGTTGGAGACTTGGGTGCAGAAGGACTATTGCAGAGAGTAGAGGTTGGAGATTGGGTTGCAGGAGAACTGTTGCAGAGAGCAGAGTTTGGAGACTGGGAGGAGAAAGACCGTTGCAGGGAGTTGCATTTGGAGATTGGGGATCCACAGGAATGTTGCAGAGAGCAGAGGTTGGAGACTGAAGTGGAGAAGGATTGTTACAGAGAGCAGAGTTTGGAGACTGGGGTGCAGAAGGACTGATACAGAAAGCAGAGGTTGGAGACTGGGGCGCAGAAGGACTGTTGCAAAGAGCAGAGGTTGGAGACTAGGGTGAGAAGGACAGTTGTCGCGAGCAGATGTTGGAGACTGGGGTGCAGTTGGAGTGTTGCAGAGAGCAGAGTTTGGAGACTTGGGTTCAGTACAACTATTGCAGAGAGCAGAGGTTGCAGACTGAGGTGCAGAAGGACTATTACAGCAGCAGAGTTTGGAGACTCTGGTGCAGAAGGACTGATACATAAAGCAGAGGTTGAAAACTGGGGTGCAGAAGGACCATTATCGAAAACAGAGGTTGGAGACTGCGGAACATAAGGACTGTTACAGAGAGCAGAGGTTGGAGACTGAGGTGCAGAAGGACTGTTACAGAGAGTAGATGTTGAAGACTGAGGTGTAGAAAGACCATTGCAGAGAGCAGAGGTTGGAGACTGAGGTGCAGAAGGACTGTTTCGGAGTGCAGAGGTTGCAGACTTGGGTGTAGAAAAACTGTTGCAGAGAGCATAGGTTGGAGATTGAAGTGCAGAAAGACTGTTGCAGACAGCAGAATTTGTAGACTGAGGTGCAGTAGGACTGTACAGACAGCAGAGGTTGGGGACTTGAGTGCAGAAGGACTGATAGAGTAAGCAGGGGATGAAGACTGATGTGTAGAGAGACAGTTACAGAGAGAAGAGTTTGAAAACTGCAGTACATAAGGAGTGTTACAGAGAGCTGAGGTTGGAGACTGGGGTGGAGAAGGACTGTTACAGAGAGGAGGTTTGAGACTTGGGTGCAGAAAGACTTTTGCAGAGAGTAGGGGTTGGAGATTGGGGTGGAAAAAGACTGTTGCTGAGAACAAATTTTGGAGTCTGATGTGCAGAAGGACTGTTACAGAGAGCAGTGGTTAGAGACTTGAGTGCAGAAGTACTGATACAAAAAGCAGAGATTGGAAACTGGGGTGCAAAAGGACTATTGTAGAGAGCAGATTTTGGAGACTGGGGTGCAGAAAAACTGTTTCATAGAGTAGAGGTTGGAGACTTGGTTGCAGAAGGACTATTGCAGAGAGTAGAGGTTGGAGATTGGGTTGCAAGAGAACTGTTGCAGAGAGCAGAGTTTGGAGACTGGGTGGAGAAAGACCGTTGCAGGGAGTTGCATTTGGAGATTGGGGATCCACAGGACCATTGCAGAGAGCAGAGGTTGGAGACTGAAGTGGAGAAGGATTGTTACAGAGAGCAGAGTTTGGAGACTAGGGTGCAGAAGGACTGATACAGAAAGCAGAGGTTGGAGACTGGGGTGCAGAAGGACTGTTGCAAAGAGCAGAGGTTGGAGACTAGGGTGAGAAGGACAGTTGTCGAGAGCAGATGTTGGAGACTGGGATGCAGATGGAGTGTTGCAGAGAGCAGAGTTTGGAGACTTGGGTTCAGTACAACTATTGCAGAGAGCAGAGGTTGCAGACTGAGGTGCAGAAGGACTATTACAGCAGCAGAGTTTGGAGACTCTGGTGCAGAAGGACTGATACATAAAGCAGAGGTTGAAAATTGGGGTGCAGAAGGACCATTACCGAAAACAGAGGTTGGAGACTGTGGAACATAAGGACTGTTACAGAGAGCAGAGGTTGGAGACTGAGGTGCAGAAGGACTGTTACAGAGAGTAGATGTTGAAGACTGAGGTGTAGAAAGACCATTGCAGAGAGCAGAGGTTGGAGACTGAGGTGCAGAAGGACTGTTTCGGAGTGCAGAGGTTGCAGACTTGGGTGTAGAAAAACTGTTGCAGAGAGCATAGGTTGAAGATTGGGGTGCAGAAAGACTGTTGCAGACAGCAGAATTTGTAGACTGAGGTGCAGTAGGACTGTACAGACAGCAGAGTTTGGGGACTTGAGTGCAGAAGGACTGATAGAGTAAGCAGGGGATGAAGACTGGTGTGCAGAGAGACAGTTACAGAGAGAAGAGTTTGAAAACTGCAGTACAGAAGGAGTGTTACAGAGAGCTGAGGTTGGAGACTGGGGTGGAGAAGGACTGTTACAGAGAGGAGGTTTGAGGCTTGGGTGCAGAAAGACTTTTGCAGAGAGTAGGGGTTGGAGATTGGGGTGGAAAAAGACTGTTGCTGAGACCAAATTTTGGAGTCTGATGTGCAGAAGGACTGTTACAGAGAGCAGTGGTTAGAGACTTGAGTGCAGAAGTACTGATACAGAAAGCAGAGATTGGAAACTGGGGTGCAAAAGGACTATTGTAGAGAGCAGATGTTGGAGACTGGGGTGCAGAAAAACTGTTTCACAGAGTAGAGGTTGGAGACTTGGGTGCAGAAGGACTATTGCAGAGAGTAGAGGTTGGCGATTGGGGTGCAGAAGAACTGTTTCAGAGAGTAGAGTTCGGAGACTGGGGTGGAGAAAGAATGTTGCAGAGAATAGCATTTGGAGATTGGGGTGCCACAGGACTGTTGCAGAGAGCAGAGGTTGGAGAGTGAAGTGGAGAAGGACTGTTACAGAGAACATAGTTTGGAGACTGGGGTGCAGAAGGACTGATACAGAAAGCAGAGGATGGAGACTGGTGTGCAGAAGGACTATTGTGGAGAGCAGAGGTTGCAGACTAATGTGCAGAAGGACTGTTACAGCAGCAGAGTTTGGAGACTGTGTTGCAGAAGGACTGATACAGAAAGCAGAGGTTTGAAACTTGGGTATAGAAGGACCATTAAAGAAAACACAGGTTGGAGACTGCGGAACAGAAGGACTGTTACAGAGAGCAGAGGTTGGAGACTTGGTCGCAGAAGAAGTGTTGTAGAAAACAGAGGTTGGTGAGTGGGGTGCCGAAGGACCATTGCAGAGAGAAGACTTGGAGACTGAGGTGCAGAAGAATTGATACAGAGAGCAGAGGTTGGAGACTGGGGTGCAGTAGGACTGTTGCAGAGAGCAGAGGTTGGAGATTGCAGTGGAAAAGGACTGTTACAGAGAGCATATTTTGGAGACTTGGGTGAGGAAGGACTGTTGCAGTGAGCAGAGGTTGAAAACTGGTGTACAGAAGGACTGTTGCAAAGAGCAGAGTTTCCAGAGTGAGGTGCAGAAAGACTGTTTAAGAGAGCAGAGTTTGGAAACTGTGGTGCCGAAGGACTGTTGCAGAGAGCAGAGGTTGAAAACTGGGGTACAGAAGGACTGTTGCAAAGAGCAGAGGTTGCAGAGTGAGGTGCAGAGGGAATGTTAATGAGAGCAGAGTTTGGAGACTGTGGTGCCGAAGGACTGTTGTAGAGAGCAGATGTTGGAGACTTGGGTGCAGAAGGACTGTTGCATAGAGTAGAGGTTGGAAACTTGGGTGCACAAGGACTATTGCAGAGGATCAGATGTTGGAGACTGGGGTACAGAAGGACTATTGCAGAGAATAGAGGTTGGAGATTGGGGTGTAGAAGAACTGTTACAGAGAGGAGAGTTTGGACACTGGGGTGCAGAAGGACCGTTGCAGAGAGGTGAGGTGGGAGACTGAGGTGCAGAATGATTGTTACAGAGTGCAGTTGAAGGTTACTGGGGTACAGAAGGACTGAACCAAAGAGAAGAGGTTGGAGACTGAAGTGCAGAAGGCCTGTTACAGAGAGCAAAGTTTGGAGAACGAGGTAATGTAGAATTATTACTGAGAGCAGATGTTGCAGACTGAGGTGCAGAAGGACTTTTATTAAGAGGAGAGGTTGGAGACTGGGGAGCAGAAAGAGTGTTACAGAGAGCAGAGTTTGGAGATTGGGTTGCAGAAGAACTGTTACAGAGAAAAGCTGTTTGAGACTGGAGTGCAGAAGGCCTGTAACAGAGAGCAGAAGTTGTAGACTGAGTTTCAGAAAGACTGTTTCAGAGAGCAGAGTTTGGAGACTCGGTTGCAGAAGGACTCTTTCAGAGAGCAGATTTGGAGACTGCAATACAGAAGGACTGTTACAGAGAGTAGATCGTGGAGACTGGGGTGCAGAAGGAATGTCACAGAGAACAAAGTTTGGAAACTGTGGTGCAGAAGGATCTTATAGAGACCAGAAGTTGGAGACTGGGGTGCAGAAGGACTGTTGCAGAGAGCAGACGTTGGAGACTGGGGTGCAGAAGGATCTTTGCAGAGAGTAGAGGTTGAAGACTTGCGTGTAGAAAGACTGCTGCAGAGAGCAGAGGTTGGAGACTGAGGTGCAGAAGGACTGTTGCAGAGAGCAGAGGTTGGAGACTGGGGTGCAAAAGGACCGTTACAGAGAGCAGAGTTTGGAGAGTGGATTACAGAAGGACTGTTACCGAGAGCAGAGTTTGGAGACAGGGGTGGAGAAGGACTTTTTCAGAGAGTAGATATTGGACACCGGGGTGCAGAAGAACTGTTGCAGAGAGCATTATTTGGAGACTGATGTGCTGCAGGACTCTTGCAGACACCCGAGGTTGGAGAATAGGGTGCAGAAGGACCGTTAGAGAGAGCAGATTTTGGAGACTGAGGTGCAGAAATATTTTTACAGAGAGCAGAGGTTGGAGACTTGGGTGAGGAAGGACTGTTACAGAGATCAGAGATTGGAGACTGGGGTGCAGAAAGATCTTTCAGAGAGCAGAGGTTGGAGACTGAGGTGCAGACGAACTGTTGCACAGACCAGAGGTTGGATACTGAGGTGCAGAAGGACTGTTCCAGAGAGCAGAGTTTGGAGACTGGGTTGCAGAAGGATCTTACATAGAGCAGAAATTGGAGATGGAGGTGCAGATGAAATGATACCCCGAGCAGAGTTTGGAGACTGGGGTTCAGAAGGATCATTGCCGAGAACAGAGGTTGGAGACTGGCGTGCAGAAGGACCCTTGAAGAGAGCAGAGGTTGGAGACTGGGTGGAGAAAGAATGCTATGGAGAGCAGAGTATTGAAACTTGGGTGCGAAAGGATCTTACAGAGAGCAGTGTTTGGAGAATGGGGTGCAGGATGACTGCTAAAGAGAGCAGAGGTTGGAGACTGAGTTGCATAAAAACTGTTACAGAAAGCAGATTTTGGAGATTGTGGTGAACAAGGATCCTTGCAGAGAGCAGAGTTTTCAGACTGAGGTGCAGAAGGACTGTTGCAGAGAGCAGATGAGGGAGACTAGGGTGAAGAAGGACTTTTGCAGAGAGCAGAGTTTGGAGACTGGGGTTCAAAAGGATCGTTGCAGAGAGCAGAGGTTAGAGACTGGGGTGCAGTAGGACCATTGCAGATGTCAGAGTCTGGGAACTGAGGGGCAGAATGATTGTTACAGAGAACAGATGTTGGATACTGGTGTGCAGAACAACTGTTACAGAGTACAGAATTTTGAGATTGCGGTTCAGAAGGCCTGTTACAGAGAGCAGAGTTTGTTGAAGGGATGCAGAACGACTGTTACAGAGGGCAGAGTTTGGAGACTGGGTTAAAGAAGGATCTTACAGAGAGCAGAGGTTGGAGACTGAGGTGCAGATGGACCTTTACAGAGAGTAGAGGTTGGATACTGAGGTGCAAAAGAAGCATTGCAGAGAGCAGAGGTGGAGTCAGAGGTGCAGAAGGACTTTTACAGAGAGCAGAGATTGGAGACTGTGGTGCAGAAAGACTGTAGCAGATAGCAGTTTTTGGAGACTGGGGTGAAGAAGGACTTTGCAGGGAGCAGGTGTTAGAAACTTGGGTGGAGTAGGACTGTTGCAAAGAGCAGAATTTGGAGACTGAGGTGCAGAAGGACTGTTGCAGAGAGCAGAGTTTGGAGACTGAGGTGAAGAAGGACTGATACAGAAAGCAGAGGTTAAAGACTGGGGTGCAGAAGGACCGTTACAGAGAGCAGAGTTTAGAGACTGCAATATAGGAAGATTGTTACAGAGAGCAGAGGTTGGAGAATGGTTTATAAAAGAACTGTTTCAGAGTGCAGATATTGGAGACTGGGATTCAGAAGAACTGTTGCAGAGAGCAGAGTTTAAAACCTGGAGTGCAGAAGAACTGTCGCAGAAAATGAGTTGGGAGACTGAGGTGCAGAAAGAATGTTACACAGAGCAAAGTTTGGAGACTGGGGTGCAGAACTACTGATACAGAAAGCAGAGGTTAGAAACTGGGGTGCAGAAGGACCATAACGGTGAACAGAGATTGGATTCTGTTGTTCAGGAGGACTGTTGCAGAGAACAGAGGTTAGAGAATGGTGTGCAGAAGGACTGTTACAGAGAGCAGAGGTTAGAGAATGGGGTGCAAAAGTAGGGTTGCTGAGTTCAGAGGTTGGAGACAGAGGTGCAGAAGGACTGTTACAGAGAGCAGAGTTTGGAAACTGAGGTGCAGAAAGACCTTACAGAGAACAGAGGTTAGGATCATTGCAGAGAGCAGATGTTGGAGACTGAGGTACAAAAAGAATGTTACAAAGAATAGAGGTTGGAGATTGTGATGCAAAAGACCTGTTAAACAGAGCAGAGGTTCTAGACTTGGGTGCAGAAGAACTGTAAGAGAGAGAAGAGTTGTTAGACAAGGTTGCAGAAGGATCTTACAGAGAGCAGAGATTGTAGATCAAGGTGCAACAGGACTGTTACAGAGAGCAGAGGTTGAAGACTGGGGTGCAGAAGGCCTTTTATGAAGAACAGAGTTTGGAGAAGGGCTCCAGAATGACTAGTTGGAAACTGGTTTGCAGAACGATCTTACAGAGAGCAGATGTTGGAGACCGAGGTCTAGAAGGACTGTTACAGAGAGTAGAGGTTGGAGACTGAGGTGCAGAAGGACCGTTGCAAAGAACAGAATTTTAAGACTGAGGTGCCGAAGAACTGTTGGAGAGAACAGATGTTGGAGACTGGGGTTCAGAAGGACTGTTACAGAGAGCTGAGGTTGTAGACTGGGGTGCAGAAGGATCGATGTAGAGAGCAGAGGTTTGGTACTGGGGTGCAGAAGGATTGTTATAGAGAACTGACTTTGGAAAATGGGGTCTAGAAGGGCTGTTACAGAGAGCAGAGTTTGGAGACTGGGTTGCATAAAAATCTTACAGAGAGCACATGTTAAAGACTTATGTGCAGAAGGACTGTTGCAGAGAGCAGAGGTTGGAGACTGGGTTGCAGAAGGACTGTTACACAGAGCAGATGTTTAAGACTGGGGTGTAGAAGGACTGTTGCAGAGAGCAGAGGTTGGAGACTTGGGTGCAGAAAGACTGTTGCAGAGAGCAGAATTTGGAGACTGAGGTGCAGAAGGACTGTTACAGAGAGCAGAGTTAGGAGACTGGGGTGCAGAAGGACCGTTACAGAGAGCAGAGTTTGGAGACTAGGATACAGAAGGACTGATGCAGAGAGAAGATATTGTAGACTGTGGTTCAGAAGAACTGTAGAAGAGAGCAGAGGTTAGAGAATGGGGTGCAGAAATAAGGTTGCAGAGAGCAGAATTTGGAAAAAGAGGTAGAGAATAACTATTACAGAGAGCAGAGGTTGGAAACAGTGGTGCAGAAGGACGGATACAGAAAGTAGAGGTTTGAGATGGTGGTGAAGGAGGACCGTTACAGAGAGCAGAGGTTGAAGACTGCGGTATAGAAGGACTGTTACAGAGAGCACAGGTTTGAGAAATGGGGAGCAGAAGAACTGTTGCAGAGAACAGAGTTTGGAGACTGGGGTGCAGAAGGACCGGTGCAGAATCCAGAGGTTGGAGAGTGTGGTGGAAAAGGAATGTTACAGAGAGCAGAGTTTGAAAACTGGGATGCAGAAGGATCTTAGAGAAGCAGAGATTTTAGATCGAGGTGCAGCAAGACTTTTACAGGGAGCAGACTTTGGAGACTGGGGTGCAGAAGGATCGTTGCTGACAGCAGAGTGTTTCCAGAGTGAGGCGCAGAAGGACTGTTGATGAGAGCAGATGTTGGAGACTTGGGTGCAGAAGGACTGTTGCAGAGAGCAGATTCTGGAGACTGGGATGTAGAAGGATCACTGCAGAGAGCAGAGGTTGGACACTGGGGTACAAAAGGACTGTTACACAGAGCAGAGGTTGGAGACTGGGGTGAAGAAGAACTTTTTCAGAGAGCAGATGTTGGGGACTTGGGTGCAGTAGGACTGTTGCAGAGAGCAGATGTTTGAGACTGGGATGCAGAAGGATCATTGCAGAGAGCAGAGGTTGGACACTGGGGTGCAGAAGGACTGTTACACAGAGTAGAGTTTGGGGACTGGGGTGAAGAAGGACTGTTGCAGGGAGCAGGTGTTGGAGACTTGGGTGCAGAAGGACTGTTGCAGAGAGCAGAATTTTGAGACTGAGGTCCAGACGGACTGTTGCAGATAGCAGCGTTTAGAGACTGGGGTGCAGAAGGACCATTACAGAGAGCAGAGTTTGCAATAGAGGAGTACTGTTACAGAGAGAAGTGGTTGGAGATTGGGGTGGAGAAGAAATGTTTCAGAGTGCAGATGTTGGAGACTGGGGTGGAGAAGAACTGTTGCAGACAGCAGAGGATAGAGACTGAGGTGCAGAAAGAATGTTACAGAGAGCAAAATTTGGAGACAGGGGTACAGAATTACTGATACAGAAAGCAGAGGTTGGAGACTGGGTGCAGAAGGATCGTTACAGAGAGCAGAGGTTGGAGACTGAGGTCCAGAAGGAGTGTTGCAGAGAGCAGAGATTAGAGAATGGGGTGCAGAAAGACTGTTAAAGAGAGCAGAGTTTGGAGACTAGGGTACAGTAGGACCTGTGCAGAATCAAGAGGTTGGAGACTGTGGTGGAAAAGGAATGTTACAGAGAGCAGAGTTTGAAAACTGGGATGCAGAAGGATCTTACAGAGAGCAGAGTTTGGAGACAGGGGTGCAGATAAACTGTTGAGGAGAGGAGACGTTGGAGACTGGGGTACTGAAGGCCTGTTACAGAAAGCAGAGTTTGGAGACAAAGGTAAAGAAGGCCTGTTAATGACAGCAGAGTTTGAAGATTGGGGTGCAGAAGGATTTTTATAGAGAGCAGAGTTAGGTTACTCGGTGGCAGAAGGATCTTACAGAGAGCAGAGTTTGGAGACTGAGGTGAAGAAGGACTGTTAAAGAGAGCAGTGGTTGGAGACTCGGGTAAAGAGGGATCATGCAGAGAGAAAAGGTTTCAGACTGAGGCGTAGAAGGACTTTTACAGAGAGCAGAGGTGGAGACTGAGGTGCAGAAGGACTGTTACAGAGAGCAAAATTTGAAGACTGTGTTGCAGAAGGATCTTTCTAGAGGAGAGTTTGGAGACTGAGGTGCAGAAGGACTGTTACAGAGAGCAAAGGTTGGAGTCTGGGGTGCAGAAGGATTGTTGCAGAGAGCAAAATTTTCAGACTGAGGTGAAGAAGGACTGTTGCAGAGAGCAGATTTTGGAGACTGGCATGCAGAAATATTGTTACAGAAAGCAGAAGTTGAAGACTGGGGTGCAGAACAACTGCTACAGATAGCAGAGTTTGGAGACTGGGGTGCAGAAGGCTTGATACAGAGAGCAGAGTTCTGAGACTGGGGTGCAGAAGAATTATTACAGAGAGCAGAGTTTTGAGATAGGTTTTAAAAGGATCTTACAGAGAGCAGAGGTTTGACACTGAGGTTCAGAAGGACTGTTGCAGAGAGGAGAGGTTGGAGACTAGGGTACACAAGGACTTTTTCAGAGAGGAGATGTTGGAGACTGTTGTTCAGAACGACTGTTGCAGTGAGAAGAAGTTGGAGAATGGTGTACAGAAAGACTTTTGCAGAGAGCAGAGGTTGGAGACTGAGGTGCCGAAGCACGGATAATAAAAGCAGAGGTTGGAGACTGACGTGCAAAAGGACCTTTACAGAGAGCAGAGTTTGGAGACTGTGGTACAGAAGGAGTATTAAAGAGAGCAGAGTTTTGGAGACTGAAGAGCAGAAGGACTCTTGCGGAGTACAGAGGTTGGAGACTGGGGTGCAGAAGAACCGTTGCAGAAACCAGAGGTTGGAGACTGGAGTGGAGAAGAAATATTACAGAGAGCAGATTTTGGAAACCGGGGTGCAGAAGGGTCGTTGCAGTCAGCAGAGTTTCCAGACTGAGATGCAGAAGGACTGGTACACAGAGAAGAGGAAGAAGACTGAGGTGAAGAAGGACAGTTACAGAGAGCAGATATGAGAAATAGGGATGCAGGACTGATACAGAGCAGAAGTTGGAGACTGAGGTACAGAAGGACTGTTTCAGAAAGCAGAGGTTGGAGACTCAGATGCAGAATGATTATTGCAGAGAGCACGTTTTCAGACTGAGTTACAGAAGAACTGTTGGAGAGAGCAGATGTTGGAGATTGGGGTGCACAAGGACTGTTGCAGCGAGCAGAGGTTGGAGACTGGGGTGCAGAGGGATCGTTGCAGAGAGCAGAGGTTGGAGACTGGGGTGCAGAAGGACTGTAGCAGAGCAGATTATGGACACTAGGGTTTAGAAGGACTATTACAGAGAGCAGAAGTTGTAGACTGGGGTGCAGAAGCATCATACAGAGAGCAGAGTTTAGAGACTGAGGTGCAGAATGACTGTTGCAGAGAGCAGAGATTGGAGACTGCCATGAAGAAGGAATATTACAGAGAGCAGATTTTGGAAACTGGGGTGCAGAAGGCTCTTTTAGAGAGCAGACGTTGGAGACTGAGGTGCAGAAGGATCGTTAGCAGAGAGCAGAGTTTGAACACTGGTGTGCAGAAGGACTGTTGCAGAGAGCAGATGTTTGAGACTGGGGTGAAGAAGGATTGTTTAGAGAGCAGATGTTTGAGACTGGGGTGCAGAAGTACTCTTGCAGAGAGAAGAGGTTGAAGACTGAGGTGGAGAATGACTGTTACTGAGAAAGCGGTTGGAGACTGGTGTACAGAATGATTGTTGCAGAGAGCAGAGGTTTAAGAATAGGTACAGAAAGATCGTTGCAGAGAGCAGAGTTAGAGACTTGGCTGAAGAAGGACTGTTACACAGAGCACACATCGCAGACTTGGGTGCAGAAGGAATGTTGCAGATAGCAGCGGTTGGAGACTGGGGTGCAGAAGGACTGTTGTAGAGAGCAGAGTTGGATATGAGGTGCAGAAGGACTGTTACAGAGAGCAGAGTATGTAGACTGGGGAGCAGAAGGACTGATACAGAAAGAAGAGGTTGGAGACTGGTTTTGCAGAAGCACTGTTACAAAGAGCAGAGTTTGGAGAATGCGGTACAGAAGGACTGTAATAGAGAGCAGAGGTTGGCAACTGTTATGCAGAAGGAGTGTTGCAAAGAACAGAGGTTGGAGACTGAGGTGCAGAAGGACTGTTACAGAGAGCAGAGTTTTTAGACAAGGTTGCAGAGGGATCTTACAGACAGCAGAATTTGAAGACCGAGGTGCAGCAGGACTGTTAAAGAGAGCAGAGGTTGGAGACTGGGGTTCAGAAGGCCTGTTATGGAGAGCAGAGTTTGGAGAAGGGCTCCAGAAAGACTGTTACTGATGCAGAGTTTGGAGACTTGGTTGCAGAAAGATTTTACAGAGAGCAGATGTTGGAGACTGAGGTGAAGATGAACTGTTACAGAGAGTAGAGGTTGGAGACTGAGTTTCAGAAGGATCTTTGCAGAGAACAGAGGTTGGAGACTGGGGTACAGAAGGATCATTGCAGTCAGCAGAGTTTTTAGACTGAGATGCAGAAGGACTCTTACACAGAGCAGAGGTTGAAGACTGAGGTGAATAAGGACAGTTACAGAGAGCAGATGTGGGAGACAGGGGTGCAGGACTGATACAGAGCAGAATTTGGAGACTGAGGTACAGAAGAATTGTTACAGAGAGCAGAGGTTGGAGACTCGGGTGCAGAAGGATAATTGCAGAGATCAGAGTTTTCAGACTGAGGTACAGAAGAACTGTTGCAGAGAGCAGATGTTGGAGACTGGGGTGCACAATGACTGTTGCAGCGAGCAGAGATTGGAGACTGGGGTGATGAGCGATCGTTGCAGAGAGCAGAGGTTAAAAAGATGGGTGCAGAAGGCCTTTTACAGAAAGCAGAGTTTGGAGACTGAGGTGCAGAAGGTCTGTTACAGGAGAGCAGAGATTGGAGACTGGGGTTCAGATGGACTGTTGCAGAGCAGATTATGGAGACTAGGGTGTAGAAAGACTGTTACAGAGAGCATAGGTTGGAGACTGGGGTGCAGAAAGACTGTTGCAGAGATAAGAGGATGGAGACCTGGTTGGAGAAGGACTGTTATAGAGAGCAGATGTTGGAGACTGGGGTGCAGAAAGAATGTTGCCGAGAGCAGTTATTGGAGACTGGGTGCATATGGACTATTGCAGACAGCAGAGGTTGCAGACTGAAGTTCAGAAGGACTGATATATAAAGCAGAGTTTCGAGAATGTGGTGCAGAAAAACTGATAGAGAAAGTAGAGGTTGGACAATGTGGTGCAGAAGAACCCTTACAGAGAACAGAGGTTGGAGACTGCGGTACATTCTGTTACAGAGAGCAGAGGTTTTAGACTGGGGTGCAGAATAACTGTTGTAGAGATCAGAGTTTGGAGACTTCGGTGCAGAAGGACCATTACAGAAAGCAGTGGTTGAATACTGGGTTTCAGAAAAATCTTAGAGAGAGCAGAGTTTGCACACTGAGGTGCAGAACGACTGTTGCAGAGAAGAGAGGTTTGAGATTGCGGCACAAAAGCATTTTGCAGAGAACAGAGGTTGGAGTTTGAGGTGCAGAAGGAATGTTACAGAGAGCAGAGGTTGGAGACTGGGGTGCAGAATGACTGACACATAACGCAGAGTTTGAAGACTCAGGTGCGTAAGGACCGTTACAAAGAGCAGAGGTTGCAGACTGCAGTACAGAAAAACTGTTACAGAGAGAAGAGGTTGGAGACAGGTGTGCAAAATAATCTTACAGAGAGCATAGGTTGGAGAATGGGGTGCAGAAAGACTGTTGCAGAGCAGATTATGGAGACAAAGGTGTAGAAGGACTGTTACAGAGAGCAGAGGTTGTAGACTGGGCTGCAGAAGCATTATACAGAGAGCAGATTTTGGAGATTTAGGTGCAGAAGGACTGTTGCAGAGAGCAGAGATTGGAGACTGGGGTTCAGAAGGACTGATACATAGGGAAGAGTTGGGAGACTGGTGTGCAGAAGCATCTTACAGCGAGCATAGTATGGAGACTGAGGTGCAGAAAGACTGTTGCAGAGAGCAAAGTTTAGAGACTGGCGTGCAGAAGGACTGTTAAAGAGAGCAGAGTTTGGAGACTTGGGTACAGAAGGCTTGTTATAAAGAGAAGAGGTTGGATACCTGAGTATAGAAGGCCTCTGAAGGATTGCAGTGATTGGAGACTGAGGTGCAGAATGACTGTTGCAGAGAGCAGAAGTTGGAGACTGGGGTGCATAAGGACAGTTGCTGAGAGAAGAAGTTGGAGACTGATGTGCAGAAGGACTTTTACAGAGAGCACAGGTAGGAGACTGGGGTGCAAAATGAATGTTGCAGAGAGCAGAGGTTGGAGACTGGGGTGCAGGAGGACTGTTAAAGAAAGCAGAGGTTAGAGACTGAGGTGCAGAAAGACTGATAAAGAGGGCAGAGGTTGGAGAGTGGGTTCAGAAGGACTTATAGAGAAAGCAGATGTCGGAGACTTGGGTGCAGAAGGAACAATAAAGAGAGCAGAGGTTGGAGACTCCGGTACTCAAGGACTGCTACAGAGTGCAGAGGTTGGAGACTGGGGTGCTGAAGGACTGTTGCAGAGAACAGAGGTTGGAGACTGGGGTGCAGAAGCACCTTTGCAGAGAGCAGAGGTTGGAGACTGGGGTGCAGAAAGACTGTTTCAGTGAGCAGAGTTTGCCAGACTGGGTTTCAGAAGGGTCTTACAGAAAGAAGAGGTTGGAGACCGATGTACAGAAGGACTGTTACAGCGAGCAGAGTTTTGAGACTGGGGTGCAGAAGGATTGTTACAGAGAGCAGAGTTTTCAGATTGAGGTATAGAAGAACTGTTGCAGAGAGCAGATGTTGGAGACTGGGCGAACAAGGACTGTTGCAGCGAGCACAGGTTAGAGACAGTGTGCAGAAGGATCGTTGCAGAGAGCAGAGGTTGGAGACTGGGGTGCAGAATGACTGTTACAGAGAGCAGTGTTTGGAGACTGCGTTGCAGAAGGATCTTACAGAGATCAGAGTTTGGAGACTGAGGTGCAGAAGCACTGTTGCAGAGAGTAGAGTTTGGAGACTGCGGTGCAGAAGGACCGTTGCAGAGAGCAGAGCTTGGAGACTGATTTGCAGAATGATTGATACAGAGAGCAGAGGTTGGAAACTGGGTTGCAGAAGGAATGTTGCAGAGAGCAGAGGTTTTAGACTGGGGTGTAGAAGGACTGTTGCAGAGAGTAGAGGTTGGAGACAGGGGAGAAGAAGGACTGTAGCAGAGAGCAGAGGTTGGAGACTAAGGTGCAGAAGGACAGTTACACAGAACAAAGGTTGGAGACTCGGGTGCAGAAGGAGTAATACAGAAAGCAGAGCTTGGAGACTCGTGTGCAGAAGGACCCTTACAGAGAGCAGTGCTTGGAGACTGCAGTACAGAAGGACTGTTAAAAAGAGCAGAGGTTGGAGACTGGGGTGGGGAAGATCTGTTGCAGAGAGCAGATGTTGGAGACTGGTGTGCAAAAGAACTGTTGCAGAGAGCAGAGGATGGAGACTGGGGTTCAAGAGGACTGTTTGAGAAAGCAGAGGTTGCACACTGAGTTGTAGAGGGACTGATACAGAGGGCATAGTTTGGAGACTGTGGTTCAAAACGACTGATACAGAAAGCAGAGTTTTGATACTGGAGTACATAAGGACACTTACGGAGAAAAGATTTTGGAGACTGCGGTACAAAAAAACTGTTACAGAGAGCATTGGTTCGTGACTGGGGTGCAGAAGGATCATTGGGGTGAGCAGAGTATGGAGACTGGGGTGTAGAAGGACTGTTGCAGAGGGCAGAGGTTTGAGACTGTGATGTAGAAGGACTGTTGCAGAGAGCAGACGTTGGAGACTGGGGTGCAGAAAGACTGTTGCAGAGAACAGAACTTGGAGACTGGGGTGCATGAGGACCGTTGCTAAGAGAAGAGTTTGGAGACTGAGGTGCAAAAGTACTGTTACAGAGAGTAGAGTTTGGGACTTGGGTGTAGAAGAACTGATACAGAGAGTAGAGGTTGGAGACTGGGGTACAGAAGGAATGATGCAGAGTGCAGAGTTTTAAACTGTCGTGCAGAAGGACTGTTGCAGAGAGCAGAGGTTGGAGACGGGGTTGCAGAAGGACCATTACAGAGATCAGAGGTTGGATACAGGTGTGCAGAAGGATCTTACAAGGAGAAGAGGTTTGAGACTGGGGTGTAGAATGAGTGTTGCAGAGAGCAGAAGTTGGAGACTGGGGTGCAGAAGGACTGTTGCAGAGAGCAGAGGTTGGAGACTGGGGTGCAGAAGGACTGTTGCAGAGAGCAGAGGTTAAAGACTGTGGTGCAGAAGGACTGTTACAGAGAGCAGAGTTTGGAAACTGGAGTGAAGAAGGATCGTTGCAGAGAGCAGAGATTAGAGACTCGTGTGCAGAAGGACTGTTACAGAGAGCAGAGGTTAGAGACTGGGGTTCAGAAGCACTGGTACAGAGAGCATAAGATAGAGACTGAGGTGCAGAAGGACTTTTACAGAGAGCAGAGGTTGGAGACTGGAGTGCAGAAAGACTGTTTCAGAAACCATAGTTTGGAGATTGGGGTGCAGAAGGACTGTTGCAAAGACCAGAGTTTGGAGACTGGGTTGCAGAAGGATATTACAGAGATCAGAGTTTAGATACTCAGGTGCAGAAGCACTATTGCAGAGAGAAGAGTTTGGAGACTGAGGTGCGGAAGGACGGTTTCAGAGAGCAGATGTTGGAGACTGGGGTGCAGAATTATTGTTGCAGAGAGAAGAGGTTGGAGACTGGGTTACAGAAGGACTGTTGCAGAGAGCAGAATTTGGAGACTTAGGTGCAGAAAAACTTTTACAGAGAGCAGAGGTTGGAGACTGGGATGCAGAAGGACTGTAGCAGAGAATAGAGGTTGAAGACTGGGGTGCAGAAGTATCGTAGAAGAGAGCAGAATTTTCAGTTGAGGTGAAAAGGGACTGTTACAGAGAGCAGATTTTGGAGATTGGTTTGCAAAAGTATCTTCCAGAGAGTAGAGGTTGGAGACTGAGATGCATAAGGACTGTTACAGAGGGTAGAGGTTGGATACTGAGGTGTAGAAGGTCAATTGCAGAAAGCAGAGTTTGGAGACGGGGTTGAAGAAGGACCGTTACAGAGATCAGAGGTTGGATACAGGTGTGCAGAAGGATCTTACAGGGAGCAGAGGTTTGAGACTGGGGTGTAGAAGGAGTGTTGCAGAGAGCAGAGTTTGGAGACTGAGGTGCAGAAGGACTGATACAGAAAGCAGAGTTTAAAGACTGGGGTTCAGAAGGACCACTACAGAGAGCAGAGGTTGGGGACTGCGGTGCAGAAAAACTGTTACAGAGAGCAGAGGTTGGAGATTGGGGTGCAGAAGGACTGTTGTAGAGAGCAGACGTAGGAAACTGGGGTGCAGAAGGATTATTGCAGAGAGCAGAGGTTGGAGACTGGGGTGCAGAAGAACTGTTGCAGAGAACAGAGGTTGGCGACTGAGGTGCAGAAGGACCGTTGAAGATAGCAGAGGTTGGAGACTGGGGTGCAGAAGATCTTACAGAGGGCAGAGGTTGAAGACTGAAGTGCAGAAGGACTGTTGTAGAGAGAAGACGTAGGAGACTGGGGTGCAGACAAATTGTTGCAGAAAGCAGAGGTTGGAGACTGGGGTGCACGACGGGTAAGAAAGCAGAGGATGGAGACTGGAGTTCCGAAGGACCGTTACAGAGAGCGGAGATTGGAGACTGGGGTGCAAAAAGACTTTTACAAAGAGCAGAGATTGGAGACTGGGGAGCGGAAGGACTGTTGCAAGAACAGAGGTTTAATACAGGGTTGCAGAAGGACCTTTGCAGAGAGCAGAGTTTGGAGACTGAGGTGCAGAAGAAGTGTTACTGAGAGTCGAGTTTGGACACTGGGGTAAAGAAGCATATTACAGCGAGCAGAGGTTGGAGACTAGGGTGAAGAAGGATTGTTACAGAGAACAGAGGTTGAATACTGAGGTGCAGAAAGACTGTTGCATAGAGCAGAAGTTGGAGATTTGGGTGTAGAAGGACTATTGCAGAGAGAAGAGGTTGGAGACAGGGGTGCATAAGGAATGATACAGAAAGCAGAGTTTGGAGACTGTGGTACAGGAGGTTCATTACAGAGAACAGAGGTTGGAGTCTGCAGTACAGAAGGACTGTTACAGAGAGCAGAGGTTAAAGACTGGGGTTCAGAAGGACTGTTGCAGAGATTAGATGATGAAGACTGGGGTTCAGTAGGACTGTAGCAGAGAGCAGACGTTGGAGACTGTGGTGCAGAAGAACTGATATAGAAAGCAGTGTTTGGAGACTGGGGTGCAGAAGGACGGTTACAGGGAGCAGAGTTTGGAGACTGCGGTACAGAAGGACTGTTACAGAGAGCAGATTTTGGAGACGGGGTTGCAGAAGGATCTTACAGAGAGCAGAGTTTGGAGACTTGGGTGCAGAAGGACTGTTGCAGAAAGCAGACGTTGGGAACTGGGGTACAGAAGGAACCTTCCAGAGAGCAGAGGTTGGCAACTGGGGTGCAGAAGGACTGTAGCAGAGAGCAGAGGTTGGATACTGAGGTGCAGAAAGGCTGCTACAGAGAGCAGAGTTTGGAGACTGGGATGCAGAAAGACTGATTTAGTAAGCAGAGGTTGGAGACTGGGTTGGAGAAGGAATGTTACAGAGAGCAGATTTTGTAAACTGGGGTGCGGAAAGACCTTACATAGAGCAGAGTTTGGAGACTGCAGTACAGAAGGACTGTTACACAGACCAGACGTTGAAGACTGTGGTGCAGAAGGACTGTTGAAGAGCAGATGTTGGATACTAGGGTGCAGAACGAGGTGCAGAACGACTGTTGCAGAGAGCAGAGGTTGGAGACTGTTGTGCAGAAGGACTGATACAGAAAGCAGAGTTTGGAGACTTGGCTGCAGAAGGACCATTACAGAGAGCAGAGTTTAGAGACTATGGTACAGAAGAACTGTTGTAGAGAACAAGGTTGGAGACTGGGGTGCATATGGACCATTGCAGAGGGCAGATGTTGGAGACTGCGGTGCAGAAGGAATGTTACAGAGAGCAGAGTGTGGAAAGTGAGGTGCAGAAGAATCTTAAAAAGAGGAACGTTTGGAGACTGGGGTGCAGAACGATTGTTGAAGAGAGCAGATGTTGGAGACTAGGGTGCAGAAGGACTGTTGCAGAGAGCAGTTGTTGAAGACTGAGGTGCAGAAAACCTGTTACAGAGAGCAGTGTTTGGAGACTGGGGTGCAGAAGGGACTAATACTGAGAGCAGAGTTTGGTTACTGGGACGAGAACGATCTTACAGAGAGGAAATTTTTGAGACTGGGGTGCAGAAGAATGTTGCAGAGAGCAGACTTTGGAGACTGGGGTGCAGAAAGACTTTTACAGAGAATAGAGATTAGAGACTGCTGTACAGAAGGACTGTTAAAGAGAGCAGAGGTTTGAGACAGGTGTGCAGAAGGATCTTACAGAGAGCAGAGGTTGAAGATTGGGGTGCAATAGGACTGATGCAGAGAGCAGAGGTTGGAGAATGGGGTGCAGAAGGATTGTTGCAGAGAGAAGATGTTGGATACTGAGGTGCAGAAGGCCTGTTACACAGAGCAAAGCTTGGAGACTGGGGAGCAGATGACCTGTACATACAGCAGAATTTGGAGACTGAGTGGCATAAGAATCTTAAAGAGAGCAGAGGTTGGTGACTGAGGTGCGGAAGGACTATAAGAGAGAGCAGAGGTTGGAGACTGGGTTTCAGAAGGATTCTTTCAGAGAGCAGAGTTTTCAGAATGAGGTTTAGAAAAGCTGTTGCAGAGAGCAGATGTAGGAGACAGGGGTGCAGAAGAACTGTTGCAGAGTGCAGAGGTTGGAGACTTGGGTGTAGAAGGATCATTGCAGAGACCATAGGGTGCAGACTGGGGTGCTGAAGGAGTGTTACAGATTGCAGAATTTCGAGACTGTAGTGCAGAAGGACTGTTACAAAAAGCAGAGTTTGGAGACTGGTTTTTAGAAGGATCTTACAGAGAGCAGAGGTTGGCGACTGAGGGCAGAAAGACTGTTACAAAGAGTAGATGTTGAAGACTGAGGTGCAGAAAGACCTTTCCAAAAAGAAGATGTTGAATACTGAGGTGCAGAAGGAGTGTTGCAGAGTGCAGAGGTTGGAGAGTTGGGTGTAGGACTGTTGCAGAGAGCAGATGTTTGAGTTTGGGTTTCCAAAAACTGTTGCAGCAAGCAGACGTTAGAGACTGAGGTGCAGAAGGACTGTTACAGAGCACAGGTGGAGTGCAGAAGGACTGATAGAGATAGCAGAGGTTTGAGAGTGGGCTGCAGAAGGACCGTTACAGAGAGAAGAGTTGGAAACTGCAGTACAAAATACTGTTACAGAGAGCATAGGTTGGAGACTGGGGTGTAGAAGGACTGTTGCAGAGAGCAGAGGTTGGAGACTGGGGTGCAGTAGGACAATTGCAGATTGCAGAGGTTGCAGACTGTGGTGAAAAGGACTGTTAAAGAGCAGAGTTTGAAGACTGTGGTGCAAAAGGACTGATACAGAAAGCAGAGGTTGGAAATTCGGGTGCAGAAAGACCCTGTAAAGGAAACAGAGGTTGAATACTGCAGAACAGTCTGTTACAGAGAGCAGTGTTTGGAGACTGGGGTGCAGAAAAAGTGTTTTAGAGAACAAGATTGGGGTGTGGAAGGATCGTTGCAGAGACTAGAGGTTGGAGATTGGGGTGCAGAAGGACTGATACAGAAAGCAGAGTTCGGAGACTGGGGTGCAGAAGGCCTGTTACAGACAGCAGAGTTTGGAGACTGGGGTGCAGAAGGATTGGTATAGAGAGCAGAGTTTGAATACTGGGTTGCAGAAAGATATTAAAGAGAGAAAAAGTTGGAGACTGAGGTGCAGAAGCACTGTTACAGAGAGAAGAGGTTGGAGACTGAGGTGCAGAAGGACAGTTACAGAGAGCAGACATTGGAGACTGAGGTGCAGGAGGATTTTTACAGAGAGCAGAGGTTGAAGACTGGGGTGCAGAAGGACTGATACAGAAAGCAGAGGTTGGAGACTCGGGTGCCGAAGGACCCTTACAGAGAGCAGAGGTTGGAGACTGAGGTGCAGAAAGACTGTTGCAGAGAGCAGAGTGTGCAGACTGAGTTGCAGAAGGACTGTGACAGCGGGCAGATTTTTGAGACTGTGGTGGAAAACGACTGATACAGAAAGCAGAAGTTGGATACTGGGGTGCATAAGGACCCTTACAGAGAACAGAGGTTGGAGACTGCGGTACAGAAGGACTGTTACAGAGAGCAGAGGTTGGAGACTTGAGTGCAGAAAGACTGATAGAGAAAGCAGAGGTTGGAGAGTGGGGTGCAGAAGAACCATTATAAAGAGAATAGTTTGGAATCTGCAGTACAGAAAGACTGTTACAGAGAGACGAGTTTGGAGACTGGGTTGCAGAATTCCTGTTTCAGAGAGCAGAGTTTGGAGACTGATGTGCAGAAGTACTGTTACAGAGTGCAGAGTTTAAAGACTGGGTTGCAGAAGGATATTACAGAGATCAGAGTTGGGAGAATGAGGTGCAGAAGGACTGTTAAAGAGAGCAGAATTAAGAGACTGGCATGCAGAAGGGTGGTTTCAGGGAGCAGAGTTTTCAGACTGAGGTTCAGAAGGACTGTTGCAGAGAGCAGATGTTCGAGACTGGGGTGCAGAAGGACTGTTGCAGAGAGGAGAGTTTGGAGACTGGGGTGCAGAAGTACTGTTATAGAGAGCAGAGTTTGGAGACTGGGTTGCTGACGGATCTTACAGAGAGCAGAGTTTGGAGACTGGGTTGCAGGTGGACTGTTACAAAGAGCAGTGGTTTGAGACTGGGGTGCAGAAAAATCGTGCAGAGAGCAAAGGTTTCAGACTGAGTTCCAGAAGAACTGTTACAAAGAGCAGATTTTGGAGACTGAGGTGTAGAAGGTCTGTTACACAGAGAAGAGTTTGGAGACTCAGGTGCAGAAGGACTGTTACAGGAAGCAGAGTTTGTAAATTGGGGTGCAGAAGGACTGTTACATAGAGCACAGGTTGGAGACTGAGGTGCACACCGGTAGATACAGAGAACAGAGGTTAGAGATTGGGTCAGACAGACTGATACAGAGAGCAGAGGTTGGAGACTGGGGTGTTGAAGGACCCTTACAAAGAGCACAGGTTTGAGACTGCAGTACAGAAGGACTGTTACAGAGAACAGATCTTGGAGTCTGGGGAGCAGAAGTACTGTTTCAGAGGACAGAGATTGGAGACTGGGGTGGAGAAATAATGTTACAAAGAGCAGGGTCTGGAAACTGGAGTGCAAAAGGATATTACAGAGAACAGAGGTTGGAGACTGTGGTGCAGAAGGACTGTTGCAGAGAGCAGACGTTGGAGACTGGGGTCCAGAAGAATCGTTGCAGAGAGCAGAGATTGGAGACTGAGGTGCAGAAGTACTCTTGCAGAGAGCAGATGTTGGAGACTGGTGTGCAGAAGGACTGTTACATAGAGCAGAGGTTGGAGACTGAGTTGCAGAAGGCCTGTTACAGAGAGCAGAGTTTGATTACTGGGGTGAAGAAGGACACTTACAGAGTGCAGAGGTTGGAGACTGGGGTGCAAAGGACTATTGAAGAGAGCAGATGTTGAAGACTGGGGTGGAGAAGAATTGTTGCAGAGAGAAGAGTTTGGAGACTGGGGTGCAGAATTCCTGTTACAGAGAGGCAGATTTTAAAGACTGTTGTGCAGACAACTGTAACAGAGTGCAGAGTTTAAAGACTGGGCTGCAGAAGGGTCTTACAGAGAGCATAGTTTGGAGACTGATGTGTAGAAGGACTGTTACAGAGAGCAGAGGTAGGAGACTGGGGTGCAGAAGGGTCGTTGCAGAGAGCAGAGTTTTCAGACTGTGGTGCAGAACTTTTGCAGAGAGCAGATGTTGAAGACTGGGGTGCAGAAGGACTGTTGTAGAGAGCAGAGGTGGAGACTGGGGTGAAGAGGACTGTTGCAGAGAGCAGAGGTTGGAGACTGAGGTGTGGAAGGCCTGTAACAGAGAGCAGAGTTTGGAGACTCAGATGCAAAAGTACTGTTACAGAGAGCAGAGGTTGGATACAGGGTGCAGAAGGATCTTCCAGAGAGCAGAATTTGAAGACTAAGGTGCAGAAGCACTGTTGCCGAGATCAGAGTTTTAAGACCGGGTGCACTAGGATCATTGCAAAGAGGAAGGTTGGAGACTGGGGTGCAGAAGGATCGTTGCAGAGAGCAAATTTTGGTAACTGGGGTGCCGAGGCCTGCTACAGAGAGTAGAGTTTGGAGACTGGCCTGCAGAAGGCCTGTTACAGTGAGGAGAGGTTGAAGACTGAGGTGCAGAAGTCCTGTTTCATAGAGTAGATGTTGGAGACTGGGTGCAGAAGAATCGTGCAGAGAGCAGAGGTTTTAGACTGAGGTGCAAAAGGACTGTTGTAGAGATCAGATGTTGGAGACTGGGGTGCAGTGGGATCATTACAGAGAGCAGAGGTTGGAGACTGGGTTCAGAAGGATCGTTGCAGAGAGCAGAGTTTGGAGACTGGCATGCAGAAGGCCTGTTAAAGAGAGGAGAGGTTGGAGACTGGGGTGCAGAAGGACTGTTATAGAGAGCAGTGTTTGGAGACTGGGTTGCTGAAGGATCTTACAGAGTGCATAGTTTGGAGACTGAGGTGCAGGTGGACTGTTACAGAGAGCAGTGGTTTGAGACTGGGGTGCAGAAGGATCATGCAAAGAGCAGAGATTTCAGACTGAGGTGCAGAAGGACTGTTACAGAGAGCAGAGGTTGGAGACTGAGGTGTAAAAGGACTGTTACAAAGAGGAGAGTTTGGAGAGTAAGGTACAGAAGGACTCTTACAGGAAGCAGAGTTTGGAAATTTGGGTGCAGAAGGACCGTTACAGAGAGCAGAGTTTGGAGACTGCGATATAGGATTGATACCGAGAGCAAGAGGTTGAAGACTGGGGTGCAGAAGGACTCTTACATAGAACAGAGATTGGAGACTGAGGTGCAGAAGGATAGATACAGAGAACAGAGATTGAAGACGGGCGTTCAGACAGACTGTACAGAAAGCAGAGGTTGGAGACTGGGATGTAGAAGGACCGTTACAATGAGCTGATGTTGGAGACTGTAACAGAAGGACTGTTACAGAGAGTAGATTTCGGAGTCTTGAGAGCAGAGGACTGTTGCTGAGGACAGAGGTTGTAGACTGTGGTGGAGAAGAAATGTTACAGAGAGCAGAGTTTTGAAACTGAAGTGCAGTAGGATCTTTCAGAGAGCAGAGTTTGGAGACTGTGGTGCAGAAGGACTGTTGCAGAGTGCAGACGTTGGAGACTGGGGTCCAGATGGATCGTTGAAGAGAGCCGAATTTGGAGAATGGGGTGAGGAAGGACTGTTGCAGAGAGCAGATGTTGGAGATGCGGTGCAGAAGGACTGTTGTCGAGAGCAGATTTTAGAAACTGGGGTGCAGAAGGACTGTTTCACAGAGCAGAACTTGGATAGTGAGGTGCAGAAGGACTGTTACAGAGAGAATAAGTTGGATACACGTGGCAGAAGTACACTTACAGAGAGTACAGGTTGGAGACTTGTGTTCAAATGGATCTAACAGAGAGCAGATTTTGGAGACTGGGGTTCTAAAGGACTGTTACAGAGTGCAGAGTTTAAAAACTGGGTTGCAGAAGTATCTTACAGAGAGCAGAGTTGGGAGACTGAGGTGCAGAAGGACTGTTACATTGAGCAGATCTCTGAGTCTGGGGGAGCAGAAAACTGTTGCAGAGGGGAGAGGTTGGAGACTGAGGTGGAGAAGAAATGTTACAGAGAACAGAGTTTGGAAACTGGAGTGCAGAAGGTTCTTAAAGAGAGAAGAGGTTGGAGACTGTGGTTCAGAAGGACTGTTGCAGAGAGAAGACGTTGGAGACAAGGGTCCAGAAGAATTGTTGCAAAGAGCAGAGTTTGCAGACTGGGGTTCAGAAGGACTGCTGCAGAGAACAGATGTTGGAGACTGGGGTTCAGAAAAACTGTTGCAGAGAGCAGATTTTAGAGGCTGGGGTGCAGAAGGACTATTAAATAGAGCAGAGGTTGGAGACTGAGGTGCAGAAGGACTGTTACAGAGAGCAGAGGTTGAAGACTGGGGTTCAGATGGATCTTACAGAGAGCAGAGTTTGGAGACTGGGGTGCAAAAGGACTGTTGCAGAGAGCAGATGTTGGAGATTGGGGTGGAGAAGAATCGATGCAGAGAGAAGAGGTTGGAGACTGGGGTGCAGAAGGCCTTTTACAAAGAGCAGAGGTTGTAGACTGTTGTGCAGAAGGACTGTTACAGAGTGCAGAGTTAACGACTGGGTTGCAGGAGGATCTTGCAAAGAGCAGAGTTGGGAGACTGAGGAGCAGTAGGACTATTACTGAGAGCAGAGGTAGGAGACTAGGGTGCAGAAGGGTCGTTGCAGAGAGCAGATGTTGGTAACTAGGGTGTAGAAGGACTGTTGTATAGAGCAGAGGTTGGAGACTGAGGTTTGGAAGTCCTGCTACAGAGAGCAGAGGTTGGAGACTTGGATGCAGAAGGACTGTTACAGAGAGCAGAGGTTGGATACAGGGGTGCAGAAGGATCGTACAGAGAGCAGAATTTGGAGACTGTGGTGCAGAACGACTGTTGCAGAGATCAGAGGTTGGAGACTGGGGTGCACTAGAATCATTGCAGAGAGCAGAGGTTGGAGACTGGGGTGCAGAAGATGGTTGTAGAGAGCAAATTTTGGAGACATGGGTGCAGAAGGCCTGCTACAGAGAGAAGACTTTGGAGACTGGCGTCAAGAAGGCCTGTTATAGAGAGGAGAGGGTGGAGACTGAGGTGCAGGTGGACTGTTACATAGAGCAATGTTTTGAAACTGGGGTGCAGAAGGATCGTGTAGAGAGCAGAGGTATCAGACTTATGTGCAGAAGGACTGTTACACAAAGTAGAGGTTGGAAATTGGGGTGCAGGAGGACCGTTACAGAGACCAGAGTTTGGAGACTGCAGTATAGAAAAACTGTTACAGAGAGCAGAGGTTGGAGACTGGGGTGCAGAAGGAATTTTACAGAGAGCACAGGTTGGAGACTGAGGTGCAGAAGGATAGATACAGAGAGCAGAGTTTTGAGACTGAGTTCAGAAGGACTGATACAGAAAGCAGTATTTGGAGACTGGGGTGCAGAATGTCCGTTACGGAGAGCAGTGGCTGTAGACTGCAGTACAGAAAAACTATTACAGAGAGCATATGTTGGAGACTGGGAGCAGAAAGAGTGTTGCAGAGGATAGAGATTGGTGACTGGGGTGTTGCAGGACACTTGCACAAAGCAGAGGATAAAGACTGGGGAAGAGAAGGAATGTTACAGAGAACAAGAGTTTAGAATCTGGAGTGCAGAGGATATTACAGAGACCAGAGTTTGGATACTGTGGTGCAGAAGGACTGTTGCAGAGAGCAGTTATTGGAGACTGAGGTGCAGAAGTCTTGTTAAATAGAGTAGAGGTTGGAGAATGGGGTTCAGAAGGATCGTTGAAAGGAGCAGAGCTTGGAGACAGGTGTGCAGAAGGATTTTACAGAGAGCAGAAGTTGGAGACTGAGGTGCAGAAGGACTCTTGTAGAGATCAGAGGTTGGAGACTGGGTGCAGTAGAACTGTTACAGAGAGCAGAGTTTGGAGACTGGGGTGCAAAAGGACTGTTACAGAGTGCAGAGTTTAAAGACTGGCTGTCAGAAGGATCTTACAGATAGCAGAGTTGGGAGACTGAGGTGTACAAGGACTGTTACAGAGAGCAGAGGTAGGAGACTTGGGTGCAGAAGGATCGTTGCAGAGAGCAGAGTTTGGAGACTGGGGTGCTGAAGAACTGGTAAAGAGAGCAGAGGTTGGAGACTGGGGTTCAGAAGGATCGTTATAAAGAACAGAGGTCGGAGACTGGTGTGCAGAAGCCCTGTTACGGAGAGCAGAGTTTGGAGAAGGGGTGCAGAAGTACTTTCACAAAGAGTAGACACCGAGGTGCAGAGCCCCGTTGCAGAGAGCAGAGGTTGGAGACTGAGGTGCAGAAGGATTGTTACAGAGAGCAGATGTTGGAGACTTGATCTCAGAAGGACTGATGCAGAGAGCAGATTCTGGACATGGGGTGTAGCAGGACTGTTGCGGAGAGCACAGTTTTGAGATTTGGGTGAAGAAAAACTGTTTCAGAGAGTAGAGGTTGGAGACTGTGTTGTGGTAGGACTGTTACAGAGGCAGAGTTTGGAGACTTTGGTGCAGAAGGACTGTTGCGGAGAGCAGATGTTGGAGACTGGGTTGCAGAAGGACTGTTGCAGAGAGCAGAGGTTGGAGAATGGGGTGCAAATGGCTTGTTACAAGGAACATAGATTGGAGACTGGGGTGCAGAAGGACTGTTACAGACAGCAGAGTTTGGAGACAGGGTTGCAGAAGGATCTTACAGATAGCAGAGCTTAGAGACTGTGGTACAGCAGGACTGTTACAGAGAGCAGAGTTTGGAGACTGGGGTGCAGAAGGATCGATGCAGAGAACAGAGTTTTCAGACTGAGGTGCAGAGGGACTGTTGAGAGAGCAGTGGTTGGAGACTGGGTGCAGAAGGATAGTTGTAGCAAGCAGAGGTTTGAGACCAGCATTCAGAAAGACTGTACAGAGAACAGAGGTTGCCCAAGGGGTGCAGAAGGGACTGTTACAGAGGGCAGAGTTTACAGACTAAGTTGCAGAAGGATCATAGAGAGAGCAGATGTTGGAGACTGGTTGCAGGAGGACTGTTACAGAGAGTAGAGGTTAGAGACTGAGGTGCAGAAGCACCGATGTAGACAGCAGAGTTTTGAGACTGAGGTGCAGAAGGATTGTTACAGAGAGAAGAGGTTGGAGCCTGGGGTGCAGAAGGACTGTTGCAGATAGCAGAGTTTGGAGACTGCGGTGTAGAAGGATTGTTGCAGATACAGAGGTTTGAGACTGTGGTGCAGAAGGACTGATACAGAAAGGAGAGGTTGAAGACTGGGAGCAGAAGGACCGTTAGAGAGTGCAGATTTTGGAGACCGCACTACAGGAGGACTGTTACAGAGAACAGAGGTTGGAGACTGGTGTGGAGAAGGATTGTTTCAGAGTGCAGACCTTGGATACTGGGCTGCAGACGAACTGTTGCAGAGAGCAGAGGTTGGAGACTGGGGTGCATAAGAACTGTCGCAGAGAGCAGATGATGGAGACTGAGGTGCAGAAGGAATGTTGCACGGAGCAGAGGTTAGAAACTGTTGTGCAGAAGGAATAATACAGAAAGGAGAGGTTGAAGACTGGGGTGCAGAACGACCATTGCAGGAAGCAGAGCTTTCAGACTTAGGTTCAGAAGGGACTGTTGCTGAGAGCAGATGTTGGAGACTGAGGTACAGAAGGACTTTGCAGAGAGCAGAGGTTGGAGACTGGGGTGCAAAAGGATCGTTGAAGACAGCAGATGTTGGAGACTGGGGTGAAGAAGGATTGTTACAGAGATCAGAGTTTGGAGACTGGGGTGCAGAAGAACCATTCCAGAGAGAAGAGGTTGGAGACTGTGGGACAGAAGGCTGTTACAGAGAGCAGAGTTTAGAGACTGTGGAGCAGAAGGACTGTTTCAGAGAGCAGAGGTTGGAGACTGGGGAGAAGAAGAAATATTACAGAGAGCAGAGTTTAGAAACTGGGGTGCAAAAGGATCTCACGAAAAGAAAAGGTTGGAGACTGAAGTGCCGAAAGACTGTTACATAAAGCAGAGTTTGAAGAGTGGGGTGCAAAATGATCATTGCAGAGAGCAGAGTTGTCAGACAGAGGTGCAGAAAGACTGTTACAGGAAGCAGATGTTTGAGACTGGGGTGCAGAAGGACTTTTGCAGAGAGCAGAGGTTGGAAACTGGGGTGCAAAAGGATTGTTGTAGAGAGCAGAGTTTTTAGACTGGGGTGCAGAGGGATTGTTACAGAGAGCAGAGGTTGGAGACTGTGGTGCAGAAGGACCATTGCAGAGATCAGAGTTTTGGTAACTGAGGTGAAGAAGGATTGTTAAAGAGAACAGAAGTTGGAGACTGGGGTGCAGAAGGACTGTTGCAGAAAGCAGAGTTAGGAGACTGGGTTTTAGAAGGACTCTTTCAAAGAGCAGAGTTTGGAGACTGGGGTGCAGAAGGACTGTTACATAGAGCAGAGTTTGGAAACAGGGTTGCAGGAGTATCTTACTGAGAGAAGAGTTTCAAGTTGAGGTGCAACACGAGTATTACAGAGAGTAGAGTTTGGAGATTGGGGTGCAGCAGGATCATTGCAGAGAACAGCGTTTTCAGACTGAGGTGCAGCAAGACTGTTGCAGAGAGAAGAGTTAGAGACAGGGGTGCAGAAGGACTGTTGCATAGAGCAGAGGTTGGATACTGGGGTGCAAAAGGATTGTTTTAGAGAGCAGAGTTTTAGACTGGGGTGCAGAGGGATTGTTTCAGAGAGCAGAGGTTGGAGACTGTCGTGCAGAAGGACCATTGCAGAGATCAGAGTTTGGTAACTGAGGTGAAGAAAGATTGTTAAAGAGAACAGATGTTGGAGACTGGGGTGCAGAAGGACTGTTGCAGAAAGCAGAGTTAGGAGACTGGGTTTTAAAATGACTCTTGCAAAGAGCAGAGTTTGGAGACTGGGGTGCAGAAGGACTGTTACATAGAGCAGAGTTTGGAAACAGGGTTGCAGAAGGATCTTACAGAGAGCAGAGTTTCAAGACTGAGGTGCAACAGGAGTATTACAGAGAGCAGAGTTTGGAGACTGGGGTGCAGCAGGATCATTGCAGAAAACAGCGTTTTCAGACTGAGGTGCCGAAAGACTGTTGCAGAGAGAAGAGGTTGAGACAGGGGTGCAGAAGGACTGTAGCATAGAGCAGATATTGGATACTGGGGTTCACAGGGATCGTTGCATAGAGCAGAGGTTGGAGACTGGGGTGCCGAAGGACTGTTGCAGGGAGCAGACTTTGGAAACTGGTGTACAGAAAGGTCATTGCAAACAGCAGAGGTTTGAGACTGGGGTGCAGAAGGACTGTTACAGAGAGTAGAGTTTTGAGACTGAGGTACAGAAGGATCGTTGCAGAGAGCAGAGGTTGGCGACTGGGGTGCAGTAGAACTCCTATAGAGAGCTAAGTTTTCAGAAAAGTTTGCAAAAGAATCTTACAGAGAGCAGAGTTGTAGACCGATGTGCAGCAGGACTGTTACAGAGAGCACATGTTGGAGACTGGGGTGCAGAAGGATCGTTGTAGAGAACAGAGTTTTCAGACTGAGGTGCAGAAGGACTTTTGCAGAGAGCACATGTTGGAGACTGGGGTGCAGAAGGACTGTTGCAAAGAGCAGAATTTGGGGACTGGGTTGCGAAAGTATTGTTGTAGAGAGCAAAATTTTGAGACTGGAGTACAGAAGGATTGTTATAGAGAACAGAGGTTGGAGACTGGGGTGCAGAAGGCCTATTACAAAGAGCAGAGTTTGGAGAAGGGATTCAGAAGTACATTTACAGAGAGTAGTTTTTGGAGACTGAGGTGCAGAAGGACCATTGCAGAGAGCAGAGTTTGAAGACTGAGGTTCAGAAGGATTGTTACAGAGAGCAAAGTTTGGAGACCGGGTTGCAGAGGGACTGTTGCAGAGAGCAGAGGCTGGACACTGGGGTGTAGAAGGACTGTTGTAGAGAGCACAGGTTGGAGATTGGGGTGCAGAAGGACTGTTGCAGGAAGCAGAGTTTGGAGACTGGGTTACACTAGGAATGTTACAAAGGCATACGTTGGAGATTTGGTGCAGAAGGACTGTTGCAGAGAGGAGAGTTTGTAGACAGAGGTGCAGAAGCACTGTTACAGAAAGCAGAGTTTGGAGAAAGGGGTGAAAAAGGCCTGTTTCAGAGTGCAGAGGTTGGAGACTGGGGTGCAGAAGAACTGTTTTAGAGAACACAGGTTGAAGACTGGGGTGCAGAAGAACTGTCGCAAAGAGCAGAGTTTGGAGACTAGGGTGCAGAAGGACTGTTTCAGAGTGCAGTGGTTGGAGACTGGGGTGCAGAACTGTTGTAGAGAGCAGAGGTTGGAGACTGAGGTCCAGAAGGATTGTTACAGAGATCAGATTTTGGAGACTGGGGAGAAGAAGGAGTATTACAGAGAGCAGAGTTTGGAGATTGGAGTGCAGTAGAACTGTTACCTGGAGCAGAGGTTGGAGACTGGGGTGCAGAAGGACTGTTGCAGAGAGCAGAATTTGGAGACTGAGGTGCAGAAGGACTGTTACAAAGAGCAGAGGTTAGAAACTGGGGTGCAGAAAAACCGTTGCAGAGAGCAGAGGTTGGAACCTGGGGGGAAGAAGGATCATCGCAGAGAACAAATGTTGGAGACTGGGGTGCAGAAAGACTGTTACAGAGAGCAGACATTGGAGACTGAAATGCAGAAGGACCTTTACAGATTGCAGAACTTCAAGACTGAGGTGGAGTAGGACTTTTACAGAGAGGAGAGGTTGGAGACTGGGGTGCAAAAGTATTCTTACAGAGAGCAGAATATGGAGACTGGGGTGCAGAAGAAGTTTTACAGAGTGCAGGGTTTGGAGATTGGGGTTCAGAAGAACTGTTACAGAAAGCAGAGGTTGGATACTGGGGTGTAAAAGGTCTCCTACAGGGAAAAGAGTTTTGAGACGTACGTGAAGATGAATTTTTAAAGAGAGCAGAGTTTGGACAGTGATGTGCAGAAGGACAGTTACAGAGAGCAGAGCTTAGAGACTGGGGTGCAGAAGAAGTGTTGCAGAGTGCAGAGTTTGGAGACTGTGTTGAAAAAGGATCGATGAGGAGAGCAGAGGTTGAAAACTGATGTGCAGAAGGATCGCTACAGAGAGCAGAGGTTGGAGACTGGGGTTCAGCAGGACAGTTGCAGAGAGCACTGTTCGGAGACTGGGGTGAAGAAGGACTGTAGCAGAGAGCAGAGGTTGAAGACTGGGGTGCAGACGGATCGTTGCAGAGAGGAGAGTTTGGAGACTGGGGTGTAGAAGGACTTTTGCAGAGAGAAGAGGTTGGAGACTGGGGTGCAGAAGGACTGTTGCAGAGAGCAGAGGTTGGGGACTGAGGTGAAGAAGGACTGTTATAGAGAGCAGAGTTTGGAGACTTGGGTGCAGAATAACTGATATTGATAGTAGAGTTTGGAGTCTTGGGTGCAGAAGGACCATTACAGACAGCAGAGGTTGGAGACTGCTGTACAGAAGGACTGTTACAGAGAGCAGAGTTTGGAGCCTGGGGTGTACAAAGACTTTTGCTTAGAACAGAGGTTGGAGACTGGGGTGCAGAAGGACTGTTGCAGAGAGCAGAATTTGGAGACTGAGGTGCAGAAGGATAGTTGCAGAGAGCAGAGTTTTCAGACTGAGGTGCAGAAGGACTGTTACAGAGAACAGATGTAAAAGACTGGGGTGTACAAGGACTGTTGCAGAGAGTAGCAGTTTGAGAATGGCGTCCAGAAGGACTGTTGCCGAGAGCAGAGGTTGGAAACTGGGGTGAAGAAGAACTGCTGATGAGAGTAGAAGTTAGAGACTGAGGTGCAGAAGGACTGTTACAGAGAGCAGACGTTGGAGGCTGGGGTGCAGAAGAACTTATACAAAAAGCAGACGTTGATGACCTGGGTGCAGAAGGACTGTTGCAGAGAGCAGATGTAGCAGAGTGAGGTGCAGAAGTACTGTTACAGAGAGCAGAGTTTGAAGACTTTGGTGCAGAAAGACTGATACAGAAAGCAGAGGTTTGAGACTGGGGTGCAGAAGGACCCTTAAAGAGAACAGAGGTTGAAGACTGCGGTACACAAGAACTGTTGTAGAGAACAACGTTGGAGAGTGGGGTGCAGAGTGACCATTGCAGAGAGCAAACTTTAATAACTGGGGTGCAGAAAGAATTTTACAGAGAGCAGAGTTTTAAACTGGGGTGCACTAGGATCTTACAGAGAGGAAAATTTGGAGACTGGGGTGCAGAAGGTTTGTTGCAGAGAGCAGACGTTGGAGACTGGGGTGAAGAAGGATTGTTGCAGAGAGCAGATTATGGAGACTGGGGTATAGAAAGACTGTTTTAAAAAGCAGAGGTTTGAGATTGGGGTACAGAAAGACTGTTTCAGAGAGCAGTTGTTGAAGACTGAGATCCAGAAAAACTGTTACAGAGAGCATGTTTGGAGACTAAGGTGCAGGACGGATACTGAGAGCAGAGTTTGAAGACTGGGGTGCAGAAGGATCTTACAGAGAGCAGAGTTTGGACACTGAGGTGCAGAAGGACTGCTCCAGAGAGCAGAGGTTGGAGATTGGGGTGCAGAAGGACTGTTAAAGTGAGCAGAGTTCAGAGACTTGGGTGCAGAAAGCCTGTTACACGGAGCAGAGGATGGAGACTGAGGTGCAGAAAGACTTTTACATAGATAGATCTTGAATACTGAGGTGCAAAAAAGATCATTGGAGAGAGCAGATGTTGGAGACTGAGGTGCAGAAGGACTGTATCGGAGTGCAGAGGTTTGACACTTGGGTGTAAAAGGACTGTTGCAGTGAGCACAGGTTGGGGATTGGGGTGCCAAAGGACCTGTGCAGAGAGCAGAATTTGGAGACTGAGGTGCAGATGGCCTGTTACAGAGAGCAGAGGTTGGAGACTTGAGAGCAGAATGACTGATAGAAAAAGCAGTGGTTGGAGACTGGGGTTCAGAAGACAGTTACAGAGAGAAGAGTTTGGAAATTGCAGTACAGAAAAACTGTTACAGAGAGCAGAGATTAAAGACTGGGGTGGAGAAGGACTGTTGCAGAGATCTGATATTGGAGACTGGGGTGCAGAAGGACTGTTGTAGAGAGTAGGTTGGAGACTGGGGTGCAGAAGGACTTTTGCAGAGAGTAGGGGTTGGAGATTGGGGTGCAAAAGACTGAGGTGAAGAAGGACTGTTGGAGACATCAGAGTTTGGAGACAGGGATGCAGAAGGACCCTTGCAGAGATCAGAGGTTGGAGACTGAGGTGCAGAAGAAATGTAACAGAGGGCAGAGATTGGAGACTGGGGTGCAGAAAAACTGTTGCAGAGAATGGAGTTTGGAGACTTAGGTGCTGAAGGACCTTTGCTGAGAGCAGTGGTTGGAGACTGACATGAAGAAGGATTGTTACAGAGAGAAGAGGTTGGAGACTGAGGCGCTGAAGAACTGTTACAGAGAGCAGAGGTTGGAGACTGGGGTGCAGATGGATCTTACAGAGAGCAGAGATTAGAGACTGGGGTGCAGAAGGACTGTTATAGAAAGAAGAGATTGGAGACTTGGGTGCAAAAGGACTGTTGTAGAGAGAAGAGGTTGAAGCTGAGGTGCAGAAGGACTGTTGCAGAGAGAAGAGGTTGGAGATGAAGTTCAGAAGGACTGTTACAGAGAGCAGAGTTCCGAGACTGGGGTGCAGAAGGACTGATATAGAAAGCAGAGTTTGGAGACTGTGGTGCAGAAGTACCGTTACAGAGAGCAGAAGTTGGAGACTGTGGTAAAGAAGGACTTTTATAGAGAGCAGAGGTTGCACACTGGGGTGCAGAAGGACTATTGCAGACAACAGAGGTTGGAGACTGAGGTGGAGAAAGACGGTTGAAGAGAGCAGAGGTTGGAGACTGATGAGCAGAAGCATTGTTACAGAGAGCAGAGTTTGGAGACTGGGGTACAGAAGGACTGTTTCAGAGAGCAGAGGTTGAAAACTGGGTGCAGAAGGATCTTCAAGAGAGCAGAGGTTGGAGACTGGGGTGCAGAAGAACTGTTGCAGAGTTCAGATGTTGGAGACTGGTGTGTAGAAAAATCGTTGCAGAGAGAATAGGTTGGATACTGGGGTGCTGAAGGCCTGTTACATGGAGCTGAGTTTGCAGACTGGGGTGCAGGAGGCCTGTTACAGAGAGCAGAGTTTGGATACTGGGGAGCAGTTGGACTGTTACAGAGAGCAGAGTTTGGATACTGGGTTGCAGAAGCATTTTATATAGAGCAGAGTTTGGAGACTGAGGTGCGCTAGGACTGTTACATAGAGCAGAGGTTGGAGACTGGAGTGCAGAAGGATACTTGCAGAGAGCAGAGTCTTCAGACTAAGGTGCAGAAGGACTGTTGAGAGTGCAGATGTTAAAGACTGTGTTGCAGAAGGACGGTTGCAGTGAGGATATGTTGGAGGCTGGAGTGCAGAAGGACTCTTACAGAGAGCAGAGGTTGGAGACTGAGGTGCAGAATAACAGTTACAGACAGCAGATATTAGAGACAGAGGTGTAGAACGATTGTTGCAAAGAGCAAATATTAAAGACTAGGGTGTAAAAGGACTGTTGCAGAGAGCAGAGGTTGGGGACTGGGATAAAGAAGGACTGTTGCAGAGAGCAGAGTTTGGAGACTAATGTGAGGAAGGACTGTTTCAGAGACTAGAGTTATGAGACTGGGGTGAGGAAGGACTGATACAGAAAGGAGACTTTGGAAACTGGGGTGCATAAGGACCGTTACAGAGAGCAGAGGTTGGAGACTGCAGTACATAAGGACTGTTACAGAGAGAAGAGATTGGAGACTAGTGTACAGAAGGACTGTTGCAAAGAGCAGATGGTGGACACTGTGGTGCCGAAGGACTGTTTCAGAGAGCAGAGGTTGGAGAATGGGGTGCAGAACGACTGTTGCAGATAACAGAGGTTGGAGACTTGGGTTCAGATGGACTGTCTCAGAGAACAGAGGTTGGAGACTGGGGTGCAGAAGTACCGTTGAAAAAAGCAGAAGTGGGAGACTGGGGTGGAGAAGGAATGTTACAGAGAGCAGATTTTGAAACCTGAGGTGCAGAAGGATTTTACAAAGAGCAGAGTTTGGAGACTGGGGTGCAGGAGGACTGTTGCAGAGAAAAGACGTTGGAGACTGGGGTGCAAAAGAATCATTGCAGAGAGAACAGGTTGAAGACTGGGGTCCAGAAGGACTGTTACAAAATGCAGAGTTTGAAGACTGCGGTACAGAAAGACTATTACAGAGAGCAGAGGATTGAGACTGGGGTGCAGAAGGATCATTGGAGAGGGCAGAGGTTTGAGACTGGGGTGCAGAAGGACTGATCCAGAAATCAGAGTTTGGAGACTGGGTTTTACAAGGATCTTACCGAGCGCAGAGTTTGGAGATTGAGGTGCAGCAGGACTGTTAGAGAGCAAAGAGTTTGGAGACTGAGGTACAGAAGGATCGTTGCAGAGAGCAGAAGTGGAGACTGTGTTTCAGAACGATCGTTACAGAGAGCAGAGGTTGGAGACCGGGGTGCAGAAGGACTGTTAAAGAGAGCACAAGTTGGAGACTGGGGTGCAGAAAAAGTTTTGCAGAGAGCACAGGTTGGAGACTGTGGTGCAGAAGGAGTGTTGCAGAGAGAAGAGGTCGGAGACTGTGGTGCAGAAGGACTGATATAGAAAGCAGAGGTTGGAGACTGGGTGGAGAAGGACCCTTACACAGAGCAGAGTTTGGAGACTGGGGTGCAGAAGAACTGTTACAGAGAGAAAAGTTTGGAGACGGCGTTGAGAAAAATCGTTACAGAGAGAAGAGTTTTCGGATGGGGTGAAGAAGGCCTGTTACAGAAAGCAGAGGTTGGAGACTGAGATGCAGAAGAACTGTTGCAGAGAGCAGAGGTTTGAGACTGAGGTGTAGAAGGACTGCAACAGAGAGCAGAGGTTGGAGACTGGGGTGCAGAAGGACTGATACAAAAAGCACAGTTTGGAGACTGGTGTGCACAGTGACAGTTACAGAGAGCAAAGGTTGGAGACAGCATAACAGAAGGACTGCTACAGAGAGCAGAGTTTGGAGACAGGGGTGGAGAAGGACTGTTACAGAGAGCATATGTTTGAGACTGTGGAGCAGAAGGACTATTTCAGAGAGCGGAGGTTGGAGACTGAGGTGAAGAAGGACTGTTTCAGAAAACAGATGTTGGAGACTGGGGTGCATAATGACCGTTGCAGAGAGCAGAGTTTGGAGACTGAAGTGCAGAAGGACTGTTGTAGAGAGCAGAGTTAGGAGACTGGGGTGCAGAAGAACTGTTGCAGGGACTATAGGTTGGAGACTGAGGTGCAGAAGTCGTGTTACATAGAGCAGAGTTTGGAGACTCGGGTGCAGAAGGACCGTTACAGAGAGCAGAGGTTAAATAAAGGGTTGCAGAAGGATCTTACAGAGAGCAGAATTTGGAGACGGAGGTGCAGTTGGCCTGTTACAGAAAGAAGAGGTTGGAAATTGGGGTGCTGAAGGATTGTTACAGAGACCAGAGTTTGAAGATTGCCGTATAGAAAAACTGTTACAGAGAGCCGAGGTTGGAGACTGGGGTTCAGAAGGAATGTTACAGAGAGCACAGGTTAGAGAGTGAGGTGCAGGAGGATAGATATGGAGAGCACAGGTTTGAGACTGGGGTTCAGAAGGACTGATATGGAAAGCAGAGTTTGGGGACTGGGTGCAGAAGGCACGTTACGGAGAGCAGAGGTTGGAGACTGTGGTACAGAAGGACTGTTACAGACAGCAAATGTTGGAAACTCAAGAGTAGAAGTACTGTTGCAGAGGACAGATGTTGGAGACTGGGGTGCCGCAGGACACTTGCTGAAAGCAGAGGATAAAGACTGGAGTGGAGAAGGGATGTTACACAGAGCAGAGTTTGGAAACTGGAGTGCAGAAGGATCTTACGGATAGCAGAGTTTGGAGACTGTGGTGCAGAAGAACTGTTGCAGAGAGCAGAGTTTGGACACTGGGGTGCAGAAGGACTGTTGCAGAGAGCAGAGGTTGGAGACTGGAGTGCAGAAGGACTGTTGCAGAGAGCAAAGTCTGAAACCTGAGGTGCAGAAGTCCTGTTACATAGAGCAGACGTTGAAGACTGAGGTGCAGAAGGATTTTTACAGAGAGCAGAGTTTGGAGACTGGGGTGCAGAAGGACGGTTTCAGAGAGCAGAGATTTGAGACTGGGGTGCAGAAAAACTTTTGCAGAGAACAAAGGTTGGAGACAGGGGTGCAGAAGGACTGTTGCAGAGATCAGAGGTTGGAGACTGGGGTGCATTAGGATCATTGCAGAGAGATGTGGTTGGAGACTGGGGTGCAGAAATATCTTTGCAGATAGCAGAGTTTGGAGACTGCCATGCAGAAGGCCTGTTACAGAGAGGAGAGGTTGGAGAGTGGGGTGCAGAAGGACTGTTATAGAGAGCAGTTTTAGGAGACTGGGTTGCTGAAGGATCTTACAAAGAGCAGAGTTTGGTTACTGAGGTGTAGGTGGACTCTTACAGAGAGCAGTGGTTGGAGACTGGGTGTAGAAGGATCATGCAGAGAGCAGAGGTTTCAGACTGAGGTACAGAAGACTGTTATAGAGAGTAGAGGTTTGAGACTGAGGTGAAGAAAGACTGTTACAGAGAGCAGAGTTTGGAGACTGAGGTGCAGAAGGACTGTTACAGAGAGATGAGGTTGGAGACTTTTGTGCGGCAGGACTGTTACAGAGTACAGAGTTTAAAGACTGGGTTGGAGAAGGATCTGAAAAGAGTAGAGTTTGGAAACAGAGGAGCAGAAGGACTGTTAAAGAGAGCAGAGGTAGGAGACTGGGGTGCAGAAAGGTCGTTGCAGAGAGCATAGTTTTCAGACTGCAGTGCAGAAGAACTGTTGCAGAGAGCAGATGTTGGAGACTGGGATGCAGAATGATTGTTACAGATAGGAGAGGTTGGAGACTGGAGTGCATAAGGATCTTAAAGAGAATAGAGGTTGGAGACAAGGATGCAGAAGGACTTTTGCCTAGAGCAGAGGTTTGAGACTGTTGTGGAGAAGAATCATTGCAGAGAGAAGAGGTTGGAGACTTGGTTTCAGAAGGCCTGTTACAGAGAGCAGAGTTTTCAGACTGCGTTGCAGAATTCCTCTTACAGAGAGCCGAGGTTGGAAACTTTTGTTCAGAAGGACTGTTACAGAGAACAGAGTTTGGAGACTGAAATGCAGAAGGGTCTTACAGAGGGCAGAGGTAGGAGATTGAGGTGCAGAATGATCGTTGCAGAGAGCAGAGTTTTCAGACTGAGTTGCAGAAGGACTGTTGCAGAGAGCAAATGTTGAAGACTGGGGTTCAGAAGTACTGTTTCAGAGAGCAGAGGTTGGAGACTGGTGTGAAGGAGGATCAGTACAGAGAGCAGAGTTTGGAGACTGGTGTGCAGAAGGACTGTTACAGAGAGCAGAGTTTGTAGACTATGTTATAGAAGGTTCCTACAGAGAGAAGAGGTTGGAGAATGAGGTGCAGAAGAACTGTTACAGAGAGTAGAGGTTTGAGACTGAAGTGCAGAAGGAACTTTGCAGAGTACAGAGTTTTGAGACTGAGATGAAGAAGGATTGGTACAAAGAGCAGAGGTTTGAGACTGGGTTGCAGAAGGAGTGGTGCAGAGAGCAGAGGTTTGAGACTGGGATGAAGAAGGAATGTTGCAGAGAGTAGACTTTGGAGACTGTGGTGGAGAAGGACTGTTACAGAGAGCAGAGGTTGGAGACAGGGGTGCAGAAGGATCTTACAGAGAGCAGAATTTGCAGACTGAGGTACAGAAGGACTCTTGCAGAGATCAGAAGTTGGAGACTGGGGTGCAGTAGGATAAATGCAAAGAGCAGAGGTTGGAGACTGGCATGCAGAAGGCCCACTATAGAGAGCAGAGTTTTGAGACTGGCGTGCAGAAGGCCTGTTAGAGAGAGGAGAAGTTGGAGACTGGGGTTCAGAAGGACTTTTACAGAGAGCACAGTTTGGAGACTGTTATGCTGAAGGAACTTACAGAGAGCAGAGGTTGGAGACTGAGGTTCACGTGGACTGTTACAGAGAGCAGTGGTTGGAGACTTGGGTGCAGAAGAATCTGGAGAGCAGAGGTTTCAGACTGAGGTTCAGAAGTACTGTTACAGAGAGCAGAGCTTGGAGACTGAGGTGTAGAAAGACTGTTACAGAGAGCAGAGTTTAGACACTGTTGAGCAAAAGGACTGTTACAGAAAGCAGAGGTTGGAAATTGGGGTGCAGAAGGACCGTTACAGAGAGCAGAGGTTGGAGATTGCGGTATAAAAGGACTGTTACAGAGAGCAGAGTTTGGAGACTGGAGTGCAAAAGGATAGTTACAGAAAGCACAGGTTGGAGACTGAGGTGTAGTAGGATAGATACAGAGAGCAGAGTTTGGAGACTAGGGTTCAGAAGGACTGATTAAAAAAGCAGAGGTTAAAGACTGGGTTGTAGAAAGACCGTTACAGAGAACAGAGTTTGGAGACTGTGGTACATAAGGAGTGTTACAGAGAGCAGATGTTGAAGACTGGGGTGCCGCAGGACCCTTGCAGAAAGCATAGGTTGGAGAATGCAGTGGAGAAGGAATGTTAGAGAGAGCAGATTTTGGAAACTGGCGACCAGAAAAATCTTACAGAGAGCAGATTTTGGAGACTGTGGTGCAGAGGTACTTTTGTAGAAAACAGACGTTGGAGACTGGGGTCCAGAACGATCCTTGCAGAGAGCAGAGTTTGGAGACTGGGGTGTAGAAGGACTGTTGCAGAGAGCAGATGTTGGAGACTGGGGTGCAGAAGGACTGTTGCAGAGAGAAGAGGTTGGAGACTAGAGTGCAGAAGGACTGTTGTAGAAAGCAGAGGTTGGAGACTGAGGTGCAGAAGGACTGTTACAGAGAGCAGCAGTAGGAGACTGGGGAGCAGAAGGACTGTTGCCGAAAACAGAGGTTGGAGACTGAGGTGCAGAAGGACCTTTACAGAGAGCAGATGTTGGAGACTGGGGTGCAAAAGGACTGATGCAGAAAGCAGAGATTGGATTATGGGGTACAGAAAGACCATTACAGAGAGCAGAGGTTAGAGACTGCAGTACAGTAGCACGGTTGCAGAGAGCAGAGTTTGGAGACTGGAGTGCAGAAGGACTGTTGCAGAGAGTAGATGT
>NW_027523064.1:0-62136 GCF_052094955.1 Ictidomys tridecemlineatus | reverse complement strand
GCGTGCGACCCGGGTTCGATCCTCAGCACCACATACAAACAAAGATGTTGTGTTTGCCGAGAACTAAAAAATAAATATTAAAAATTCTCTCTCTCTCTCTTCTCTTTCACTCTATCTTTTTTTAAAAAAAAAGGAGGACTCTTGCCAGGAGCAGAGGTTGGATACTGGGGTGCAGAAGGACTGTTACATAGAGCGGAGTTTGGAGACAGGTTTGCAGAAGGATCTTACAGAGAGCAGAGTTTCGAGACTGAGGTGCAACAGGAGTATTACAGAGAGCAGAGTTTGGAGCCTGGGGTGCAGAAGGTTCATTGCAGAGAATAGCGTTTTCAGACTGAGGTGCAGAAGGACTGTTGCAGAGAGCAGAGGTTGGAGACAGGGGTGCAGAAGGACTGTTGCAGAGAGCAGATATTGGATACTTGGGTGCACAGGGATTGTTGCAGAGAGCAGAGGTTTGAGACTGGGGTGCAGAAGGACTGTTACAGAGAGTAGAGTTTCGTGACTGAGGTGCAGAAGGATCTTTGCAGAGAGCAAAGGTTGGAGACTAGGGTGAGGTAGAACTCCTAAAGAGAGCTGAGTTTTCAGACAAGGTTGCACAAGGATCTTACAGAGAGCAGAGTTGTAGACCGATGTGCAGCAGGCCTGTTACATAGAGCAAAAGTTGGAGACTGGGGTGCAGAAGGATCGTTGTAGCGAACAGAGTTTTCAGACTGAGGTGCAGAAGGACTTTTGCAGAGAGCACATGTTGGAGACTGGGGTGCAGAAGGACTGTTGCAAAGAGCAGAGTTTGGGGACTGGGGTGCAGAAGGATCATTGTAGAGAGTAAAATTTTGATACTGTATTGCAGAAGGATTGTTATAGAGAACAGAGGTTGGAGACTGGGGTGCAGAAGGCCTATTACAGAGAGCACAGTATGGAGAAGGTGTTCAGAAGTACATTTACAGAGAGTAGTTTTTGGAGACTGAGGTGCAGAAGGACCGTTGCAGAGAGCAGAGGTTGAAGACTGAGGTGCAGAAGGATTGTTACAGAGAGCAGAGTTTGGAGACTGGGTTGCAGAGGGACTGTTGTGGAGAGCACATTTTGGAGATTGGGGTGCAGAAGGACTGTTACAGGAAGCAGAGTTTGGAGACTGGGTTACAGTAGGAATGTTACAGAGGCAGACGTTGGAGATTTGTTGCAGAAGGACTGTTGCAGAGAGCATATGTTGGAGAATGGGGTGCAGAAGGAGTGTTGCAGAGAGCAGAGTTTGTAGACTGAGGTGCAGAAGCACTGTTACAGAGAGCAGAGGTTGAAGAATGTGGTGAAAAAGGTCTGTTACAAAGAGCAGAGGTTGGAGACTGGTGTGCAGTAGGACTGTTACAGAAAGCAGGGTTTTGAGACAGGGTTGCAGAAGGATCGTTGCAAAGAACATAGTTTTCAGACTGAGGTGCAGAAGGACTGTTACAGAAAGCAGAGTTTGGAGACTGGGGTGCAGAAGAACTGATATTGAAAGCTGACGTTGGAGTCTAGGGTTCAGAAAGACTATTACAGAGAGCAGAGTTTTGAGACTGCGGTACAGAAGGACTGTTACAGAGAGCAGAGATTGGAGACTGAGGTCCAGAAGGATTGTTACGGAGATCAGTGGGTGGAGACTGTTATGCAGATGGACAGTTACAGAGAGCACAGATGGAGACTGGGGTGCAGAAGAAATGTTACAGAGAGCAGAACTTGGAGACTGGGGTGCAGAAGGACTTTTACTGAGAGCAGAGGTTGGAGACTGGGGTGAAGAAGAACTGATAAAGAAAGTTGATGTTGGAGACTGGGGTTCAGAAGGACCATTAGAGAGAGCAGAGTTTTGAGACTGTGGTACAGAAGGACTGTTACAGAGAGCATAGTTTAGAGACTGAGGTGAAAAAGGACTGTAACCGAGAGCAGAGGTTGGAGACTGGGGTGCAGAAGTACTGATACAGAAAGCACAGGTTCGAGACTGGGGTGCAGAAAGACCGTTACAGAGAGCCTTTTTTTGGAGACTGCACTACATGAGGACTGTTACAGAGAACAGAGGTTTGAGAAAGGGTGCAGAAGGTCTGTTACAGAGGGCAGAGTTTACAGACTGGGTTCCAGAAGAATCTTACAGAGAGCAGATTTTGGAGACTGCAGTACAGAAGGACTGTTACAGAGAGCAGAGGTTGAAGACTGGGGTGCAGAAAGATCGTTGTACAAAACAGAGTTTTCAGACTGAGGTGCAGAAGGACTTTTGCAGAGAGCATATGTTGGAAACTGGGGTGCAGAAGGATAGAAAAAAATTTTGAGACTGGGGTGCAGAAGGATTGTTATAGAGAACAGAGGTTGGAGACTGGGGTAAAGAAGGCCTATTACGGAGAGCAGAGTTTGGAGAAGGGGTTCAGAAGTACATTTACAGAGAGTAGTTTTTGGAGACTGAGGTGCAGAAGGACCGTTGCAGAGAGCAGAGTTTGGAGACTGGTTTGCAGAGGGACTGTTGCAGAGAGCAGAGACTGGACACTGGGGTGTAGAAGGACTGTTGTGGAGATCACAGGTTGGAGATTGGGGTGCAGATGGACTGTTGCAGAGAGCAGAGTTTGGAGACTGGGTTACAGAGGCAGAGATTGGAGATTTGGTGCAGAAGGACTGTTGCAGAGAGCAAATGTTGGAGACTCGGTTGCAGAAAGACTGTTACAGAGAGCAGAGTTTGTAGAATGAGATGCAGAAAGACTATTACAGAGAGCAGAGGTTGGAAATTGTGGTGCAGATGGACTGATACAGTAAGCAGAGATTGGAGACTGGGGTGCAGAAGGACTGTTACAGAGTGCAGAGTTTGGAGACTGGGGTGCAGAAGACCTGTAATAGAGAAGAGGTTGGAGACTTCTGTGCAGAAGGATTATTACAAATAGCACAGTCTGGAGACTGGGGTGCAGAAGGATCGTTGCAGAGATCAGATATTTCAGACTGAGGCTTAGACGGACTGATACAGAGAGCAGATATTGGAGTCTGAGGTGCAGAAGGACTGGTAGAGAACAGAGTTTTGAGACTGGGGTGCAGAAGGACCGTTGCAGAGAGCAGATGATTGAGACTTGTGTGCAGAAAAACTGTTACAGAGAGCAGAATTTGGAGACTGGGGTGCTGAAGCATCATTACAGTGAGCAGAGGTTGGAGACTGAGGTGCAGAAGGACTGTTACAGAGAGGATAGGTTGGAGACTGGGGTGCAGAAGGATTCTTTCAAAGAGCAGAGTTTGGAGATTGGTGTCCAGCAGAACTGTTACAGATAGCAATGTTTTCAGACTGGGTTTCAGAAGGATCTTTCCGAGAACATTTTGGAGACTGACGTTCAGAAGTTCTGTTACAGAGAGCAAAGGTTTGAAAGTGGGGTGCAGAAGGATTGTTGCAGAGAGCAAATTTTTCAGACTGAGGTTCAGAAGGAATGTAGCAGAGAGCACATGTTGGATTCTGGGGTGCAGAGGACTGTTACAGAGAGCAGAGCTTGGAGACTGTGGTGCAGACGAATCGTTGGAGAGAGCACAGGTTGGAGAGTGTGGTGCAGAAGGCCTGTTACAGAGAGCAGAGGTTGAAGTCTGGGGTGCAGAGGGCTTTTTACAGAGAGCAGAATTCAAAGACTGGGGTGCAGAAGAACTGTTACACAGAGCAGAGCTTGGAGACTGGGGTGCAGAAGGACTGTTGCGGAGAGCAGAGGTTGGAGACTGTGGTGAAAAGGGATCCTTTCAGAGATCGGTGTTTGAAGACTGAGGTGCAGAAGGATCGCTACAGAGAGCAGAGATTAGAGACTGGGGTGAAGCAGGACAGATACAGAGAGCACAGGTGGGAGACTGAGATGCAGAAGAAATGTTGCAGAGAGAAGAGGTTGAAGACTGGGGTGAAGAAAGACTGTAACAGAGAGCAGAGGTTGGAGACTGCGGTGCAGAAGGAGTGTTGCAGAGAGTAGATGTTGGAGACTGGGATGCAGATGGATCCTTGCAGAGAGAAGAGGTTGGAGACTGGGCTTTAGAAAGACTTTTGCAGAGAATAGATGTTGGAGACTGGGGTGCAGAAGAACTGTTGCAGAGAGCAGAGGTTGGAGAATGAGGTTCAGAAAGACTGTTACAGAGAGAAGAGGTTGGAGACTGGGGTGCAGAATAACTGATATTGAAAGTAGAGTTTACCGACTGGGGTGCAGAATGACCATTAAAGACATCAGAGTTTGGAGACTGCGGCACAGAAGAACTGTTATAGAGAGCAGAATTTGGAGCCTGGGGTGCAGAAGGACTGTTGCAGAGAACAGAGTTCGGATACTGGGGTGCATAAGGACTGTAGCAGAGAGCAGAGGTTGAAGACTGAGGTGCAGAAAAACTGTTATAGAGAGCAAAGTTTGGAGATCGCAGTGAAGAAGGATGTTACAGAGAGCAGAGGTTGGAGACTGGGGTGCAGAAGGACTGTTGCAGAGAGCAGAGTTTAAAGACTGGGGTGCAGAAGGACTGTTGCAGGGAGCATTGGTTGGAGACTGAGGTGCAGATGGTTCATTGCAAAGACAAGAGTTTGGAGACTGGGTTCATTAGGCCTGTTACAGAGAGCAGAGTTTGGAGACTGGGGTGCAGAAGACTTGTTACAGAGAGCAGAGTTTGGAGACTGGTGTGCAGAAGGATTGTTACAGAGAGCAGAGGACTCTTACAGAGAGCACAGGTTGGAGACTGAGGGGCAGAATGATCATTGCAGAGAGCAGAGGCTTCAGACTGTGGTTCAGAATGATCTTTACAGAGAGCAGAGTTTGGAGACTGGGGTGCAGAAGGACAGTTACTGAGAGCACAGATGGAGACTGGGGTGCAAAAGAAATGTTGCAGAGAGTAAAAGTTGGAGACTGGGGTGCAGAAGGACTGTTTCTGAGAGCAGAGGTTCGAGACTGGGGTGCCGAAGAACTGATACAGAAAGCTGACGTTGGAGACTGGGGTGCAGAAGGACCATTACAGAGAGCAGAGTTTTGAGACTGCGTTACAGAAGGACTGTTACAGAGAGCAGAGGTTGGATACTGGGGTGTAGAAGGACTGATGCAGAGAACAGAGTTTTGAGACTGGGGTGCAGACAAACCGTTTCAGAGAGCAGATGTTGGAGACTCAGGTGCAGAAGGATTGTTACAGAGAGCAGAGGTAGGATAGTGGTTTGCAAAAGGACTGATCCAGAGAGCATATGTTGGAGAATGGGGTTCAGAATGCCTGTTACAGAGAGCAGCGGTTGGAGACTGAGCTGCTAAAGGATCATTTCAGAGAGCAGATATTGGAGTCTGAGGTGCAGAATGACTGTTACTGAGAGTAGCGTTTGGAGACTGGGGTTCAGAAGGATTCTTACAGAGAGCAGAGGATGGATACTGGGGTGCAGAAAGAGTGTTACAGAGAGAAGAGGATGAAGACTGGTGTGCAGAAGGAGTGTTACAGAGAGCAGTGTTTGTAGATTGGTTTCCAGAAGAACTGTTAAAGAGAGCAGAGGTTGGAGACTGAGAGGCAGAAGGAATGTTACAGAGAGCAGAGTTTTGACACTGATGTTCAGAAAAACTGTTACAGAGAGCAGAGCTTGGAGACTGGTGTGTAGAAGGATCATTGCAGAGAACAGAGGTTTGAGACTGAGATGCCAAAGGATCGTTGCAGAGAGCCGAGTTTGGAGACTGAGGTGCAGAAGGATCGCTAAAGAGAGCAGAGGTTGAAGACTGGGGTGCAGAAGGACAGTTACAGAAAGCACCAGTTGGAGACTGGGGTTAAGGAGAAATGTTGCAGAGAGCAGAGTTTGGAGACTGGGATGCAGAAAGACTGTTGCAGAGAGCAGATTTTGGAGACTGTGGTACAGAAGGACTTTTATAGAGAGGAGAGGTTGGAGACTGGGGTGCAGAAGGATTCTTACAGAGAGCAGAAGATGGAGACTGGGGTGCAGAATAACTGTTGCATAGAGCTGACGTTGGAGACTGGGGTGCAGAAAGTTTGTTGCAGATAGTTGAGGTTTGAGACTGGGGTGTAGAAGAACTTTTGCAGAGAGCAGAGGATTGACACTGGGGTGCAAAAGGACTTTTGCAGAGAGCAGAGGTTGGTAACTAAGGTGCAGAAGGACCGTTACACAAAGCAGAGTTTGGAGACTGCGTTACACAAGGACTGTTAGAGAGAGCTGAGTTTGGAGACTGGGGTGCAGAAGGAGTAATGCAGAAAGAAGAGTTTGGAGACTTGGGTGTCGAAGGACAGTTACAGAGAGCACAGATGGAGACTGGTGTGCAAAAAAAATGTTGCAGAGGGCAGAAGTTGGAGACTGGGGTGAAGAAGGACCGTTGAAGAGAGCAGAAGTTGGAGACTGACATGCGAAGAACTGTTACAGAGAGCAGAGTTTGGAGACTGGGGTGCAGAAGAACTGATACAGAAAGCAGACGTTGGAGACTGGGGTGCAAAAGGACCGTAACAGAGAGAAGATGTTGGAGACTGTTGTACAGAAGGACTGTTCCTGAGAGCAGAGGTTGGAGACTTGGGTGCAGAAGGACTGATGCAGAGAAAAGAGTTTGGAGACTGGGGTGCAGAAGAAACTTTGCAGAGAGAAGAGGTTGGAGACTGAGGTGAATAAAGATCGTTGCAGAGAGAAGAGGATGGAGACTGGGTGCAGAAGTCCTGTAACAGAGAGCAGAGTTTGGAGACTGGGGTGCAGAAGCACTGTTACAGATAGCACAGTTTCGAGACAGGGTTGCAGAAGGATCATACAGAGAGCATTTTGGAGACTGAGATTAAGATGGACTGTTTCAGAGAGCAAAGATTGGAAACTGGGGTCCAGAAGGATTGTTTCAGAGTTCAGAGTTTTCAGACTGATGTGCAGAAAGACTGTAGTAGAGAGCAGATATTGGATCATGGGGTGCAGAAGGACTTTTACAGAGAGAAGAGTTTGGAGACTGGGGTGCAGAAGAATCGTTGCAGAGAGCACAGTTTGGTGACTGGGGTGCATAAGGCCTGTTACAGAGAGCAGAGTTTTAAGACTGGTGTGCAGAAGGCATGTTACAGAGAGCAGAGTTTAGAGACTGGGGTGTAGAAGGACTGTTAAACAGAGCAGAGTTTGACGAATGGGTTTCAGAAGAATCTTACAGAGAACAGATTTTGGAGTCTGAGGTGGAGAAGAACTTTTGTAGAGCTTAGAGGTTGGAGACGTAAGAGCAGATTGACTGTTGTAGAGAGCAGAGGCTGGAGACTGAGGTCCAGACAGATTGTTACAGAGATCAGAGTGTGGAGACTGGGGAGAAGAAGGAGTGTTAAGAAGAGCAGAGTTTGGAGATTGGGGTGCAGTAGAACTGTTACCTGGAGCAGAGGTTGGAGACTGGGGTGCAGAAGGACTGTTGCAGAGAAAAGAGTTTGAAGACTGAGGTGCAGAAGAATTCTTACAAAGAGCAGAGATTGAAAACTGGGGTGCAGAAAAACCGTTGCAGAGACCAGAGGTTGGAACCTTGGGAAAAGAAGGATCGTTGCAGAGAACGGATGTTGAAGACTTGGGTGCAGGAGGACTTTTACAGAGAGCAGAGGTTGGAGACTGAAATGCAGAAGGATCTTTACAGATTGCAGAACTTCGAGACTGAGGTTGAGTAGGACTTTTACAGAGAGGAAAGGTTGGAGACTGGGGTGCAAAAGGATTCTTACAGAGAGCAGAGTATGGAGACTGGGGTGCAGAAGGAGTTTTACAGAGTGCAGCGTTTGGAGATTGGGGTTCAGAAGAACTGTTACAGAGACGAGAGGTTGGAGACTGGGGTGTAGAAGGTCTCTTATAGGGAAAAGAGTTTGAAGACATACGTGAAGATGAATTTTTAAAGAGAGCAGAGTTTGGACACTGATGTGCAGAAGGACAGTTACAGAGAGCAGAGCTTGGAGACTGGGGTGCAGAAGGAGTGTTGCAGAGAGCAGAGTTTGGAGACTGTGGTGAAAAAGGATCGATGAAGAGAGCAGAGGTTGAAGACTGAGGTGCAGAAGGATCTCTAGAGAGAGCAGAGTTTGGAGACTGGGGTGCAGCAGAACAGTTGCAGAGAACAGAGTTTGGAGACTGGGGTACATAAGGAGTTTTACTGAGGACAGACGTTGGAGACTGGGGTGCCGCAGGACCCTAGCAGAAAGCAGAGGTTGGAGACTGCTGTGGAGAAGGAATGTTAGAGAGAGAAGATTTTGGAAACTGGAGACCAGAAAAATCTTACAGAGAGCAGATTTTGGAGACTGTGGTGCAGAAGTACTGTTGTAGAAAACAGACGTTGGAGACTGGGGTCAAGAACAATCCTTTCAGAGAGCAGAGTTTGGAGACTGGGGTGTAGAAAGACTGTTGCAGAGAACAGAGGTTGGAGACTGGGGTGCAGAAGGACTGTTGCAGTGAGAAGAGGTTGGAGACTGGAGCGCAGAAAGACTGTTGTAAAAAGCAGAGTTTGTAGACTGAGGTGCAGAAGGACTGTTACACAGAGCAGCGGTTGGAGACTGCGTAGCAGAAGGACTGTTGCCGAAAGCAGAGGTTGGAGACTGAGGTGCAGAAGGACTCGTAGAGAGAGCAGATGTTGGAGACTGGGGTGCAAAAGGACTGATGCAGAAAGCAGAGATTGGATTATGGGGTGCAGAAAGACCGTTACAGAGAGCAGAGGTTAGAGACTGCAGTATAGAAGGACTGTTGCAGAGACCAGATTTTGGAGAATGGGGTGCAGAGGGACTGTTGCAGAGAGCAGAGGTTGGACACTGTTGTGAAGAAAGACTGTTACAGAGAGCAGAGTTTGCAGACTGGGTATTAGAAGGATCCTACAGAGAGCAGAGTTTGGAGACTGAAGTGCAGAAGGACTGTTACAGAGAGTAGCGGTTGGATACTGAGGTGCAGTAGGACCCTTCAAAAAAGAGAGATTGGAGACTGAGATGCAGAAAGATTGTTACAGAGAACAGAGTTTGGAGAATGGGTGCAAAAGGTCTGTTGCATAGAGCAGAGGTGGAAGACTGGGGTGCAGAAGGACTGTTGCAGACAGCAGAGGTTGGAGACTGGGGTGCAGAAAGACTGTTACCGAGAGCAGAGTTAAAAGACTGGGGTGCAGAAGGACTGTTGAAGAGAGTAGATGTTGGAGACTGAGGTGCAGAAGTCCAGTTACATAGAGCAGAGGTTGGAGACTGGGGTGCAGGAGAATCGTTGCAAAAAGCAGACCTTTGAGACAGGGGTGCAGAAGGATCTTACAGAGAGAATAAATTGGAGACTGAGGTGCAGAAGTAGTGTTGCAGAGATAAGAGGTTGGAGACTGGCATGCAGTAGGATCATTGCAGAGAGCAGAGGTTGGAGTTTCATGTGCACAAGGATCGTTGCAGAGAGCAGAGGTTAGAGACTGGGGTGCAGATGGCCTGCTACAGAGAGTAGAGTTTGGAGACTGGCGTGCAGAAGGCCTGTTATAGAGAGGAGAGCTTGGATACTCGGGTGCAGAAGGACTGTTATAGATAGCAGAATTTAGAGACTGGGTTGCTGAAGGATGTTAAAGAGGGCAGAGATTGGAGACTCAGGTGCATGTGGACTGTTACAGAGAGCAGTGGTTGGAGATTGGGGTGCAGAAGATCTTCCAGAGAGCAGAGGATTCAGACTGAGGTTCAGAAGGATAGTTACAGAGAGCAGAGGTTGGAGACTGAGTTGTAGAAGGACTGTTACACAGAGCAGAGTTTGAAAACTCAGGTGCAGAAGGACTGTTACAGGTAGCAGAGTTTGGAAATTGGGATGCAGAAGGACCTTTAAAGAGAGCAGATGTTGGAGACTGCAGTACAGAAAGACTGTTGCAGAGATCAAAGTTTGGAGAGTGGTGTGCAGAAGGACTCTTACATAGAGCACAGGTTGGAAACTCAGCTGCAGCAGGATAGATACAGAGAACAGAGTTTGGAGACAGGGTTAAAATTGACTGATACAGAAAAAAAAAGACTGGGGTGTAGAAGGACTGTTACCGAGAGCAGATCTTGGAGAGTGGGGAGCTGAATGACTGTTTCAGAGGACAGAGGTTGGAGACTGGGGTGGAGATGCAATGTTACAGAGAGCAGAGTTCAGAAACTGGAGTGCAGATGGATCTTGAAAAGAGCACAGGTTGGAGACTGTGGTGCAGAAGGACTGTTGCAGACAGCAGACATTGGATACTGGGGTCCAGAAGGATTGTTGCAGAGAGCAGAGTTTGGAGACTTGGGTGCAGAAGGACTGTTGCAGAGAGCAGATGTTGGAGACTGGGGTGGAAAAAAACAGTTGCAGAGAGCAGCGTTTGGAGATTGGGGTGCAGAAAAACTGCAACAGAGAGTAATGGTTGGAGACTGGGGTTCACAAGCATCTTACAGAGAGCCGAGTTTGGAGACTGGGGTGCAAAAGGACTGTTGCAGAGAGCAGATGTTGAAGACTTGGGTGGAGAAGAATTGTTGCAGAGAGAAGAGGTTGGAGACTGGGTTGCAGAAAGCCTTTTACAGAGAGCAGAGTTTGGAGACTGGGTTGCAGAAGTCCTGTTACAGAGAGAAGAGGTTGGAGACTGTTGTTCAGAAAGACTGTTACAGAATGCAGAGTTCGAAGACTGTGCTGCAGAAGGATTATAAAGAGAGCAGAGTTGAGAGACTGAGGTGAAGGAGGACTGTTACAGAGAGCAGAAATAAGAGACTGGGGTGCAGAAGGGTCGTTGAAGTGAGCAGAGTTTTCAGATTGAGGTACAGAAGAACTGTTGCAGAGAGCAGATGTTGGAGACTGGGGTGCAGAAGGTCTGATGCAGAGAGCAGATGTTCGTAACTAGGGTGCAGAAGGACTGTTGTAGAGAGCAGAGGTTGGAGACTGGGGTGCAGAAGGACTGTTGCAGAGAACAGAGTTTGGAGACTGAGGTACCGAAGTCCTGTTACAGAGAGCAGAGGTTGGAGACTCGATACAGATGGACTTTTACAGAGAGCAGAATTTGGGTACGGAGGTGTAGAAGGATCTTACAAAGAGCAGAATTTGGAGACTGAGGTGCAGAGGACTGTTGCAGAGATCAGAGTTTGGAGACTGGGGTGCAGTAGGATCATTGTAGAGAACAGAGGTTGGAGTCTGGGGTGCAGAAGAATCGTGCAGAGAGCAAGGTGTCAGACTGAGGTGCTGAAGGACTGTTACAGAGAGCAGAGGTTGGAGACTGAGTTGTAGAATGACTGTTACAGAGAGCAGAGTTTGGAGACTGAGGTGCAGAAGGCCTGTTACAGAAAGCAGAGGTTGGAAATTGGGGTGCAGAAGGACTGTTACACAGACCACAGTTTGGAGACTGCGGTATAGAAAAAGTGTTACAGAGAGCAGAGGTTGGAGACTGGGGTGCAGAAGGACTGTTGCCCAAAGCAGAGGTTGGAGACTGAGGTGCAGAATGACTCTTCGAGAGAGCAGAATTTTGAGACTGGGGTGCAGAAAAACTGATACAGAAAGCAGATATTAGAGTCTGCGGTGCAGAAAGACCGTTACTGAGAGCAGACGTTGGAGACTGCAGTACAGAAAAACTGTTGCAGAGAGCAGTGTTTGGAGACTGGGGTGCAGAAGGACTGTTGCAGAGAGCAGAGATTAAAGACTGAGGTGCAGAAGTTCTTTTACATCGAGAAGATTTTGGTGACTGGGGTGCAGAAGGATCGCTGCAACGAGCAGAGCTTGGAGACAGTTGTGCAGAAGGATCTTACCAAGAGCAGAAGTTGGAGACTGAGTTGCAGAAGGACTGTTGCAGAAATCAGAGGTTGGAGACTGGGGTGCAGTAGGATCATTGCAAAGAGCAGTGGTTGGAGACTGGGGTGCAGACATATCGTTGCAGAGAGCAGAGTTAGGAGACTTGCATGCAGAAGGCCTGTTACACAGAGGAGACGTTGGAGACTGGGTGCAGAAGGACTGTTACAAGAGCAGTGTTTGAAGACTGAGTTGCTGTAGAATCTTACAGAGAGCACAGGTTGGAGACTGAGGTGCAGGTAGACTGTTACAGAGAGCAGTGTTGGATACTGGGGTGCAGAAGGATCGTGCAGAGAGCAGAGGTTTCAGAATGAGGTGAGGAAGGACTGTTACAGAGAGCAGAGGTTGGAGACTGAGGTGTAGAAAGACTGTTACAGAGAAAAGAGTTTAGAGACTCAGGTTCAGAAGGACTGTTACAGGAAGCAGAGTTTGGATATTGGGGTGCAGAAGGACTGTTACAGAGAGCAGAGGATGGAGACTGAGGTGCAGAAGGATTCTTACATAGAAAACAGGTTTAAGACTGAGGTGCAGAAGGATAGATACAGAGAACAGAGTTTGGAGACTGGGGTTTAGAGAGACTGATACAGAAAGCAGAGGTTGGAGAATGGGGTGTAGAAGGACCGATACAAAGAGCAGAGGTTGGTGACTGCGGTACAGAAGGACTGTTACGTAGAGCATATCTCGGAATTTGGGGAGCAGAAGGACTGTTGCAAAGAGCAGATGTTGGTAACTAGGGTGCAGAAGGACTGTTGAGGAGAGCAGAGTTTGGAGACTGACGTGCGGAAGTCCTGTTACAGGGAGTAGAGTTCGGAGAGTTGGGTGCAGAAGGACTCTTACAGAGAGCTAAGGTTCGATACAGGGCTGCAGAAGCATCTTACAGAGGTCAGAATTTGGCGACTGAGGTGCAGAAGGACTGTTGCAGAGAACACTGTTTGTAGACCAAGGTGCAGCAGGACTTTTACAGAGAGCAGAGGTTGGAGACTAGGGTGCAGAAGGATCTTTTCAGAGAACAGAGTTTTCGGACTGAGGTGCAGAAGGACTTTTGCAGAGAGTACATATTGGAGACTGGGGTGCAGAAAGACTGTTGCAGAAAGCAGAGGTTTGAGACAGGAGTGCAGAAGGATCGTTGTAGAGAGCAGAGGTTGGAAACTGGGGGGCAGAAGAATTGTTAAAGGGAACAGACATCGAAGACTGGGGTGCAGAAGGCCTGTTACAGAAAGTAGAGTTTGGAGCAGGGGTGCAGAAGTACATTTACAGTGAGTAGAGTTTGGAGAATGAGGTGCAGAGGACCGTTGCAGAGAGCAGAGGTTAGATACTGAGGTGCAGAAGGATTGTTGCAGAGAGCGGAGGTTGGAGACTGGGTTGCAGAGTGACTGCTGCAGAGAGCAGAGGCTGGACATGGGGTGTAGAAGGACCGTTACAGAGAGCAGATTTTGGAATCTGCCCTACAGGAGGACTGTGACAGACAACAGAGTTCGGAGACTGGTGTGGAGATGGACTGTTTCAGAGTGCAGACATTGGTGACTGGGGTGCAGAAGAACTGTTGCAGAGAGCAGAGGTTGGAGACTGGGGTGCAGAAGAACTTTCACAGAGAGCAGAGGTTGGAGACTGAGGTGCAGAAGGAATGTTGCAGAAAGCAGAGGTTGGAAACTGTGGTGCAGAAAGAATGATACAGAAAGGAGAGGTTGTGGACTGTGGTGCAGAAGGACCATTACAGAGGGCAGAGGTTGGTGACTGTGGTATAGAAGGACTGTTAGAGAGAGCAGAGGTTGGAGACTGGGGAGCAGAAAGACTGTTACAGATAGCAGAGGTTGGAGACTGGGGAGCAGCAGGACTCTTACAGAGAGCAGAGTTTGGAGACTGGGGTGCCGAAGGACTTTTGCAGAGATCAGAGGTTGGAGAATGGGGTGCAAAAGGATGGTTGCAGAGAGCAGAGGTTTGAGACTGGGGTGCAGAATTATTGTTAGAGAGAGCAGAGGTTGGAGACTTGGGTGCACAAGGACTGTTACAGATAGCAGAGTTTGGAGACTGGGGTGTAGAAGGACTATTACAGAAAGCAGAGGTTTGAGACTTGGGTGCAGAAGGATCATTACAGAGAGCAGATTTTGGAGACTGCACTACAGGAGGACTGTTAAAGAGAGAAGAGGTTGGAGACTGGTGTGGAGAAAGACTATTTCAGAGTGCAGACCATGGATACTGGGGTGCAGAAGAACTGTTGCAGAGAGCAGAGTTTAAAGACTCAGGTGCAGAAGGAATGTTGCAGAAAGGAGAGGTTGGAGACTGTGGTGCAGAAAAAAGTTACAGAGAGCAGAGGTTGTGGACTGCTGTACAGAAGGACTGTTACAGAGAGCAGATTTGGAGACTGGGGAGCAGAAGGACTGTTACAGAGAGCAGAGGTTGGAGACTGGGTAGCAGAAGGACTGTTACAGAGAGCAGAGGTTGAAGACTGGGGAGCAGAAAGAATGTAACAGAGAGCAGATTTGGAAACTGGGGTGCAGAAGGATCTTACAGAGAGCACAGTTTGGAGACTGGGGTGCAGAAGCACTGTTACAGAGAGCCAATTTTGGAGACTGAGGTGCAGAAGGACTGTTACAGAAAGCAGATTTTTAGACTGGGGTGCACAAAGATCGTTCCAGAGAGCAGAGTTTTCAGACTGAGCTTCAGAAGGTCTGTTGCAGAGAGCAGATGTTAGAGACTGGGGTGCAGAAGGACTTTTGCAGAGAGCAGAGGTTGGAGAATGGGGTGCAAAAGATTCGTTGCAGAGAGCAGAGGTTGGAGACTGGGGTGCAGAAGTGTTTTTACAGAGAGCAGAGGATGGAGCCTGGGGTGCAGAAGGACCCTTACACAGAGCAGAGGTTGGAGACTGAGGGACAGAAGGACTGTTACAGAGAGCAGAGGTTGGAGACTGCGGGAAATAGTGAGTGTTACAGAGAGCAGAGGTTGGAGACTGGGGAGCAGAAGAAATATTACAGAGTACAGAGTTGTGAAACTGGGGTGCAGAGGATCTTACAGAGAGCAGAGGTTGGAGACTAAGGTGCAGAAAGACTTTTACAGAAAGTAGAGTTTAAAGACTGGGGTACACAAGGATCGTTGCAGAGAGCAGAGATGTCAGACTGAGGTGCAGAAGAACTGTTGTAGGGAGAAGAGTTTGGAGACTGGGGTGCAGAACGACTTTTTCAGAGAGCAGAGTTTAAAGACTGGGGTGCAAAATGATTGTTGTAGACAGCAGAGATTTGAGACTGGGATGCAGAACGATTTTTACAGAAAGCAGAGTTTGGAAACTGTGGTGAAGAAGGACTATTTTAGAGATCAGAGTTTGGTAACTGAGGTTTAGAAGGACTGTCACAGAGAACAGAAGTTGGAGCCTGGGGTGCAGTAGGACTGTTGCAGAGAGCAGAATTTGGAGACTGCACTACTGGAGGATTGTTACAGAGAGCAGAGCTTGGAGACTGGTGTGGAGAAGGACTGTTGCAGAGAGCAGAGGATGGAAACTGCGGTGGGGAAGGATCGTTGTAGAGAGCAGAGTATTGAGACTGGTGTGCAGAAGGACTGTTACAGAGAAGAGAGTTTGGAGAAGGGGTGCTGAAGGACTGTTACAGAGGGTTAGAGTTTGGAGACTGGGTTGCAGAAGAATCTTACAAAGAGCAAATGTTAGAGACTGAGGTGCAGGAGGACTGTTACAGAGAGTAGATGTTAGAGAGTTGGGTGCAGAAGGACTGTTGCAGGGAGCAGAGGTTTGAGACTTGGGTGCAGAAGGACTGTTGCAGACAGCACAGTTTGGAGACTGAGATGCAGAAGGACTGTTACAGAGAGAAAAGGTTGGAGACTGGGGTTCAGAAGGACTGATACAGAAAGCAGAGGTTAGAGACTGGGGTGCAGAAGGACCGTTACAGATAGCAGAATTTGGAGACTGCACTACATGAGGACTGTTACAGAGAGCAGAGGCTGGAGACTGGGTTAGAGAAAAACTGTTATAGAGTGCAGAGGTTGAAGACTAGGGTGCAGAAGGACTGATATAGAAAGCAGAAGGTGGAGACTGGGGTGCAGAAAGACTGTTACAGAGAGCAGAGGTTGGAGATTGCAGTACAGAAGGACTGTTTCAGAGTGCAGAGTTTGGAGACTGGGGTGCACAATGATCATTGCAGAGAGCAGAGTTTTCAGACTGAGGTGCAGAAGGACTGTTGCAGAGAGCAGATGTTGGAGACTCGGGTGCAGAAGGACTTTTTCAGAGAGCAGATGTTGGAGACTGGGGTGCAAAATGATTGTGGCAGGGAGAAGGGGTTGGATACTGAGGTGCTGAAGGACTCTTGCAGACAACAGAGGTTGTAAAATGGGGTGCAGAAGGACCGTTGCAGAGAGCAGAGTTTAGAGTCTGTGGTACAGAACGACAGTTACAGAGAGCAGAGGTTGGAGACTGTGGTACAGAAGAACTGTTACAGAGAGCAGGGGTTGGAGACTGGGGAGCAAAAGGACTGTTACAGAGAGCAGAGTTTGGAGACTAGGTACCAGAAGGAATGTTACAGAGAGCAGAGTTTGGAAACCTGGGAGCAAAAGGATCTTACAGAGAGCAGAGGTTGGAGACAGGGGTGCAGAAAGACTGTTACAGATAGCAGAGGTTGGAGAATGACGTGCACAAAGACTGTTACAGAAAGCAGAGTTTGGAGACTGGGGTGTAAAAGGATCTTTGCAGAGAGCAGAGTTTTCAGACTGAGGTGCAGAAGTACTGTTGCAGAGAACAGATGTTGTAGACTGGGTGCAGAAGGACTGTTGCAGAGAGCAGAGGTTGGAGACTGGGGTTTAGAAGGACTGTTGCAGAGAGCAGAAGTTGGAGACTGGGGTGCAGAAGGACTGTTACAGAGAGCAGAGTTTTGAGACAGGGTTGCAGAAGCATCTTACAGAGAGCAGAGTTTGGAGACTGAGGTGCAACTGGACTGTTAGAGAGAGAAGGGTTTGGAAACTGGGGTGCAGAAGGATCGTTGAAGAGGGCAGAGTTTGGAGACTGGGTTGAAGAAAAATCTTACAGAGATCAGAGTTGGAAGACTGAGGTGCAGAAGGCATGTTACAGACAGTAGACCTTGTAGACTGAGGTGCAGAAGGACCATTGCAGGAAGCAGAGGTCGGAGACTGGGTTGTAGAAGGAGTGTTGCAGGTAGCAGGTGTTGTAGACATGGGTGCAGAAGGACTGTTGCAGAGAGAAGAGTTTGGAGACTGAGGAGTAGAACGACTGTCACAGAGAGTAGAGGTTGGAGACTAGGATGCAGAAGGACTGATACAGAAACAGAGGTTGGAGTCTGGTTTGTAAAAGGACCGTTACAGAAAGCAAAGTTTGGAGACTGCAATACAGGAGGACTGTTAGAGAAAGCAGATGTTTGAGACTGTGGGTGCAGAAAAACTGTTGCAGAGAGAAGAGTTTGGAGACTGAGGAGTAGAACGACTGTCACAGAGAGTAGAAGTTGGAGACTAGGATGCAGAAGGACTGATACAGAAACAGAGGTTGGAGTCTGGTTTGTAAAAGGACCGTTACAGAAAGCAAAGTTTGGAGACTGCAATACTGGAGGACTGTTAGAGAGAGCAGATGTTTGAGACTGTGGAGTTGAAAAACTTTTGCAGAGAGTAGAGGTTGGAGACTGGGCTGCAGAAGAACTGTCGCATAGAGCAGAAGTTGGAGACTGAGGTGCAGTAAGAATGTTACATAGATCAGAGGTTGGAGACTGGGGTGCAGAAGTACTGATACAGAAAGAAGAAGTTGGAGACTGGGGTGCAGATTTAAGGTTACAGAGAGCAGAGATTGGAGACTGCAGTACAGAAGGACTGGTACAGACAGCAGAGTTTAAAGACTAGGGTAAAGAAAGACTGTTGCAGAGAGCAGATGTTGGAGACTTTGGTTAAGAAGGACTGTTGGAGAGAGAAGAGGTCAGAGTATGGGGTGCAGAATTAAGGTTGCAGAGAGCAGAGGTTGGAGACAGAGGTTCAGAAGGACTGTTACAGACAGCAGAGGTTGAAAACTGTTGTGCAGAAAGATTGATACAGAAATCAGAGGTTTGAGACTGTGGTAAAGAAGGACTGTTGCAGAGAGCAGAGGTTGGAGACTGAGGTGAAGAAGGATACTTGAAGAGAGAAGAGGTTGGAGACTGGGCTGCAGTAGGCCTGATACAGAGAGGAGGGAATCGAGACCGGGATGCAGAAGGTCTGTTACAGAGAGCAGACATTGGAGACTGGAGTGCAGAAGGACTGTTACAGATAGCACAATTTCAAAACTGGGTTGCACAAGGATCTTACAGAGAGCAATTTGGAAAAGAAGGTTCAGAAGGACTGTTACAGAGAGCAAAGTTTGGAAACTCTGGTGCAGAAGGATTTTTGCAGAGAGCAGAGTGTTCAGACTGAGGTGCAGAAGGACTGTTATAGAGAGCAGATGTAGAATCCTGGGGTGCAGAAGGACTTTTACAGAGAGCAGAGTTTGGAGACTAGGGTGCAGAAGGATCATTGCAGAGAGCACAGGTTGGAGACCGGGGTGCAGAAGGCCTGTTACAGAGAGCAGAAGTTGAAGCCTGGGGTGCAGAAGGCCTGTTACAGAGAGCAGAGTTTGAAAACTGGGGTGCAGAAGAACTGTTACAGAGAGTAGCGTTTGGAGAATGGGTTGCAGAAGGATCTTACAGAGAACAGAGGTTGGAGACTGAGGTGCAGAAGGACTTTTACAGAGAGAAGAGTGTGGAGCCTGGGGTGCAGAAAGAGTGTTACAGAGAGCAGAGTTTGGAGATTGGGGTGCAGAAGAACTGTTACTGAGAGCAGAGGTTGGAGATCGGGGTGCAGAAGGACTGTTTCAGAGAGCAGAGTTTGGAGACTTAGGTGCAGAAGGATTGTTACAGAGAGCAGAGTTTAGAAACTGGGGTATAGAAGGACCGTTGCAGATAGCAAAGGTTGGATCCTGAGGACAAGGAGGATCGTTGCAGAGAGCAGATGTTAGAGACTGGGGTGCAGAAGGAATATTAAAGAGAACAGAGGTTGGAGACTGAGGTGCAGAAAGATCATTTCTGAGAGCAGATGTTTGAGACTGGGGTGCAGAAGGACTGTTAAAGATTGCAGAACTTGGAGACTGCGGTGCAGAAGGACTTTTACACAGAGGAGACTTTGGAGACTGGGGTGCAAAAGGATTCTTACAGAGAGCAGAGGATGGAGACTGGGGTGCAGAAGGTTCGTTGCAGAGAGCAGAGGTTGGAGAATGAAGTGCAGAAGAATTGCTACAGAGAGCAGAGTTCGGAGACTGGGATGCAGAAGAAATATTGTAGAGAGCAGAGGTTGGAGACTCGGGTGCAGAAGTACTGTAGCAGAGAGCAGAAGTTGGAGACTGGGGTGCAGAAAAACTGTTGCAGAGAGCAGTGTTTGGAGACTGAAATGCAGAAGGATCGTTGCAGAGAGCAGAGGTTGGAGACTGGGGTTTAGAAGGAATGTTGCAGAGAGCAGAGGTTGGAGCCTGAGGTGTAGAAGGATCGTTGCAGAGAGAAGAGGTTGGAGACTGGGGTGCAGAAGGCCTGTTACAGAGAGCACAGTTTGGAGACTGGAGTGCAGAAGACCTGTTACACAGAGGAGAGGTTGGAGACTGGGGTGCAGAAGGATCGTTGCAGAGAGTAGAGGTTTCAGACTGAGGCTTAGAAGGACTGTTACAGAGAGCAGAGGTTGGAATCTGAGGTGCAGAAGGACTGTTACAGAAATCAGATGTTGGCAATTGGGGTGCAGAAGGACCATTATAGAGAGAAGATGTTGGAGACTGCGGTATAGAAGGACTGTTAGAGAGAGCAGATTTTGGAGACTGAGGTGCAGAAGGATTCGTATAGAGAAGAGAGGTTGGAGACAGAGGTGTAGAAGGACTGTTACTGTGAGCAGAGGTTGGAAACTGGGGTGCAGAAGGATCGTTGCCGAGAGCAGAGGTTGAAGATTGAGGTGCAGAAAGATCGTTACAGAGAGCAGAAGTTGGAGACTGGGGTAAGAAAGACAGTTACAGAGTGCACAGTTTGGAGAGTGGTGTGCAGAGGAATTGTTGCAGTGAGCAGAGATTGGAGACTGTGGTACAGAAGTACTGTTACAAAGAGCAAAGGCTGGAGACAGGGGTTCAGAAGGAATGTCACAGAGAGCAGAGTTTGGAACCTGGGGTTCAGGATTATCTTACAGAGTGCAGAGGCTGGAGACTGGGGTCAGAAAGACTGTTGCAGAGAACAGACGTTGGAGACTGTGGTGCAGAAGAACTTTTACAGAGAGCATTGTTTGGAGACTGGGGTGCAGAATAACTGATACACAAAGCAGCATTTGGAAACTGGGGTGCAGAATGATCATTACAGAGAGCAGAGGTTGGAGACTGCGGTACAGAAGGACTATTACAGAGAGCAGAGTTTGAATCCTGGGGTGCAGAAGGACTGTTGCAGAGAACAGAGGTTGGAGAATGAGGTGCAGAAGGAACGTTGCATAGAGAGTGGTTGAAGACCTGGGTGCAGAAGTTCTGTTACAGAGAAGAGTTTGGAGACTGGATTGCAGAAGGCCTGTTACAGAGAGCAGAGGTTGGAGAATGGGGTGCAGAAGGACCATTACAGAGAGCAAAGTTTGGAGACTGAGGTGCAAAGGGACTTTTACAGAGAGAAGAGTTTGGATACTGGGGTGCAGGAGGACTGTTACAGAGAGCAGAATTTGGAGAAAGAGATGCAAAAGGATGTTAAAGAGAGCAGAGTCTGGAGACTGGGGTGCAGAAAGACTTTTGCAGAGATCAGAGGTTGGAGACTGAGGTGCAGAAGGATCGTTGCAGAGAGAAGAGGTTGGAGACTTGGTTGCAGGAGGACTGTTACAGAGAGCAGAGGTTCGAGATTGGGGTGAAGAAGAACTGTTACAGAGAGCAAAGGTTGGAGACTGGGGTGCAGAAAGCCTGTTTCAGAGAGCATCTGTTGAAGACTGAGGTACAGAAGGACATTTAAAGAGAGCAGAAGTTGGAGACTGAGGTGCAGAAGGATTGATACAGGGAGGAGAGGTTGGAAACAGAGGTGTAGAAGGATTGTTACAGATTGCAGAGTTTGGAAACTGGGGTGCAGAAGAATCGTTGCAGAGAGTAGAGGTTGCAAACTGAAGTTCAGAAGGATCGTTGCAGAGAGCAGAGGTTGAAGACTGAGGTGCACAAGGATCGTTACAGAGAGCAGAGGTTGGAGTCTGGGGTAAGAAAGACAGTTACAGAGAGCACAGTTTGGAGAGTGGTGTGCAGAGGAAATGTTGCAGTGAGCAGATACTGGAAACTGTGGTACAGAAGTACTGTTACAAAGAGCAGAGGCTGGAGACTGGGGTTTAGAAGAAATGTCAAAAAGAGCACAGTTTGGAAACTGGGGTGCAGAAGGATCTTACAGAGAGCAGAGGCAGGAGACTGGCGTCAGAAAGACTGTTGCAGAGAACAGATGTTGGAGACTGTGGTGCAAAAGGATCATTGCAGGGCACATAGGTTGTAGACTGGGGTATAGAAGGACTTTTGCAGATAGCAGACGTTGGAGACTGAGGTGCAGAAAGACTTATACAGAGAGCACTGGTTGGAGACTGGGGTGAAGAATAACTGATACACAAAGAAGCATTTAGAAACTTGGGTGCAGAATGACCGTTAGAGAGAAAAGAGGTTGGAGACTGTGGTACAGAAGGACTATTAGAGACAGCAGAGTTTGAAGTCTGGGGTGTAGAAGGACTATTGCAGAGAAAAGAGGTTGGAGACTGAGGTGCAGAAGGATCGGTGCATAGAGAAGTTTTTGGAGACTGGGGTGCAGAAGTCTTGTTACAGAGCAGAGTTTGGAGACTGGGTTGCAGAAGACCTGTTACAGAGAGCAGAGGTTGGAGACTGGGGTGCAGAAGGACCATTACAGAGAGCAGAATTTTCAGACTGAGGCTCAGAAGGACTGCTACAGAGAGCAGAGGTTGGAGTCTGATTTGCAGAAGGACTGTTACAGAAAGCAGAGGTTGGCAATTGGGGTTCAGAAAGACCGTTACAGAGAGAAGAGTTTGGAGACTGCGGTACAGAAGGACTGTTACAGAGAGCAGAGTTTGGAGACTGGGGTGCAGAAAGACAATTGCAGGGAGCAGAGGTTGGAGCCTGTTTAGAAGAAGGATCGTTGCAGTGAGCAGAGGTTGGAGACTGGGGTGCAGAAGGACCATTACAGAGAGCAAACTTTGGAAACTGAGGTGCAGAAAAACTTTTACAGAGAACACACGTTGGATACTGGGGTGCAGAAGGACTGTTAAAGAGAGCAGATGTTGGAGACTGGGATGCAGAACGATCTTACATAGAGCACAAATTGGAGACTGGATTGCAAAAGGTCTGTTGCAGAGAGCAGAGGTTGGAGACTGAGGTGCAGAAGGAATGTTGCAGAGAGAAAAGGTGGGAGACAGGGGTGCAGAAGGCCTGTTACAGAGAGCAGAGTTTGGAGACTGGGGTGCAGAAGGCCTGTTACAGAGAGCAGAGGTTGGAAACTGGGGTGCAGAAGGCCTGTTACAGAGAGCAGAGTTAGGAGTCTGGGGTTCAGAAGGACTGTTACATAGAGCAGAGTTTTGATACTACGGTGAAGATGGATCTTACAGAGCGTAGAGGTTGTAGACCTGGGTGCAGAAGGACTGTAGCAGAGAGCAGAGTTTGGAGACTGGTGTACAAAAAGACTGTTACAGAGAGCAGAGTTTGGAGACTGTGGTGCAGAAGGATCTTACAGAGAGTAGAGGTTGGAGACTGGGGTGCAGTAGGACTGTTGCAGAGAACAGAGGTTGGAGACTGGGTAGTAGAAGGACTGTTACAGATAGCACAGTTTCGAGACAGGGTTGCAGAAGGATCTTACAAAGAGCCTTTTGGAGACAGAGGTGCAGAAGTAGTGTTACAAGAGCAGAGGTTACAGACTGGGGTGCAGAAAAATTGTTGCAGAGAGCAGTGTTTTAAGACTGAGGTGCAGGACAGTTGCAGAGAGCACAGTTTGGAGACCTGGGTGTAGAAGAAATGCTGCAGAGAGCAAATGTTGGATCCTGGGGTGCAGAAGGACTGTTACAGAGAGCAGAGTATGTAGACTGAGTTGCAGAAGAATCGTTGCAGAGAGCATAGGTGGAGACTGGGCTGCAGAAGAATCATTATAGAGAGCAGAGGTGGGAGACTGATGTTCACAAGGGCTGTTACAGAGAGCACAGGTTGGAGACTGGGGTGCAAAAGGAATGTTGCAGAAAGCAGAAGTTGGAGACTGGGGTGCAGAAGGACTGTTGAAGAGAGCAGAATTTGAAGACTGAGATGCAGAAAGACTGTTACACAGAGAACACGTTGGAGACCGGGGTGACGAATTATGATACAGAATGCTGAGGTGAGAGACTGGGGTGCAGAAAGACCATTACAGAGAGCAGAGGTTGGAGACTGGTGTGCACAAGGACTGTTTAAGAGAGCAGACTTTGGAGACTGGGTTGCAGAAGGCTTGCTACAGAGAGCAGAGTTTGGAGACTGGGTTGCAGAAGGACAGTTATAGAGAGCAGAGTTTTGAGGCTGGATTGCAGAAGGATTTTAGAAAGCAGGGGTTTGGGACTGAGGTGCAGGACGACTGTTACAGAGAGCAGTGGTTGAAGACTGGGGTGCAGAAGGATCATGCAGAGAGCAGAGGTTTCAGACTGAGATGCAGAAATACTGTAACAGAGAGCAGAGGTTGGAGACTGAGGTGCATCAGGACAGTTACAGAGAGCAGAGTTTGGTGACTGAGGTTCAGAAGGACTGTTACAGAAAGCAGAGGTTGGAAATTGGGGTAGCGGGACTGTTACAGAGAGCAGAAGTTGGAGACTGCCGTATAGAACTACTGTAACTGAAAGCAGAGTTTGGAGAATATGGTGCAGAAGGACTGTTACAGAGAGCAGAGGTTGGAGACTGGGGTGCAGAAATATTGTTACAGAGAGCAGAGTTTGGAGACTGGGGTGCAGAAGGACTGTTACACAGAGCAGAGATTGAAGACTGGTGTGTAGAAGAACTGTTGCAGAGAGCAGAATTTGGAGACTGAGGTGCAGAAGGACTGTTTAGGAGAGGAGACATTGGAGACTGGGGTGCAGAAGGCTCGTTGCAGAGAGCAGAGGTTTGAGACTGAGAATCAAAAAGACTTTTACAGAGAGCAGAGGTTGGAGACTGGGGTTCAGAAGGACTGTAACGGAGAGCAGAGTGTGGAGAAGGGCTCTAGAATAATAGTTACAGATCACAGAGTTTGGAGACTGGGTTGACGAAGGATCTAACAGAGAGCAGATGTTGGGGACCCAGGTGCAGAAGGACTTTTACAGAGAGTAGTGGTTGGAGACTGAGGTACAAAAGGATCGTAGCAGAGAACAGCGTTTTAAAACTGAGGTGCAGAAGGACTGTTTCAGAGACCACAGGTTGGAGACTGGGGTGCAGAAGGACTGTTGCAGAGAGAAGAGGATGGAGACTAGGATGTAGAAGACTTCTTATAGAGTACAGACTTTGGAGACTCGGGTGCAAAAGGCCTGTTACAGAGAGGAGAGTTGGTAGAAGGTGTGCAGAAGGACTGTTAGAGAGGGCAGAGTTGGGAGACTAGGTTACAGAAAGATCTTACAGAGAGCAGATGTTGGAAACTGAGGTGTAGAATGATAGTTGCAGAGAGAAGAGTTTGGAGACTAGGGTGCAGAAGGCCTGTTGCAGAGAGCAGAGTTTGGAGACTGGGGTGCAGAAGGCCTGTTAAAGAGAGCGAAGGTAGAATACTGGAGTGCAGAAAGACTGTTATAGAGAGCAGAGTTAGGAGACTGGGTGGAAAAGGATCTTCCAGAGAGCAGAGTTTGGAGACTGAGTTGAAGGAGGACTGTTACAGAGAGCAGTGGTTGGAGACTGAGGTTCAGAAGGATCCTGCAGATAGAAGAGGTTTCAGACTGAGGTGTAGATCGAGTATTACAGAGAGCAGAGGTTGGAGACTGAGGTGCAGAAGGACTGTTACAGAGAGGAGATGTTAAAGTCTTGGGTGCAGAAGGATTCTTGCAGAGAGCAAAATTTTCAGACTGAGGTGCAGAAGGACTTTTGTAGAGAGCAGATGTTGGAGACTGGGGTGCAGAAGGTTCGTTGCAGAGAGCAGAAGTTGGATACTGCAGTACAGAAGAACTGTTCCAGAGAGCAGAGGTTGGAGACTAGGGTACACAAGAACTTTGTCAGAGAGCAGATGTTGGATACTTTTGTTCAGAACGACTGTTTCAGAGAGCAGAAGATGTAGAATGGGTGCAGAAGGACTTTGGAGAGAGCAGAGGTTGGAGACTGAGGTGCAGAACGACAGAGAAAGAAAGCAGAGGTTGGAAACTGGCGTGCAAAAGAACCTTTACAGAGAGCAGAGTTTGGAGACTGCAGTACAGAAGGACTGTTACAGAGAGCAGAGTTTGGAGACTGGAGAGCAGAAGGAGTGTTGCAGAGTACAGAGGTTGAAGACTGGGATGCAGCAGGACCTTTGCAGAAAATAGAGGTTTGAGACTGACATGGAGAAGGAATATTACAGAGAGTAGAGTTTGAAAATTGGGGTCAGAAGGATCTTTCAGACAGCAGAGGTTGGAGACTGGGGTGCAGAAGGATCGTTGCAGAGAGCAGAGTATGGACACTGGGGTGCAGAAGGACTTATGCAGGGAGTAGATGTTGGAGACTGGGGTGTAGAAGGACTGTTTAGAGAGCAGATGTTGGACACTGGGGTGCAGAAGGACTCTTGCATAGAGCAGAGGTTGAAGACTGAGGTGGAGAATGACTGTTACAGAGAGCAGTGTTTGGAGACTTGGCTGCAGAAGGACTGTTACACAGAGCACACGTTGCAGACTGGGGTGCAGAAGAAAATTTGCAGACAGCAGAGGTTAGAGACTGGGGTGCATAAGGACTGTTGAAGATAGCAGAGTTTGGATATGAGGTGCAGAAAAACTATTACAGAGAGCAGAATTTTTAGACTGGGGTGCAGAAGGACTGATACAGAAAGCAGAGGTTGGACTGGGCTGCAGAAGCACCGTTACAGAGAGACGAGTTTGGAGACTGCAGTAAAGAAGGATTGTTACAGAGAGTAGGGGTTGGCGACTGGGGTGCAGAATGAGTGTTGAAAGAACAGAGTTTTGAGAATGAGGTGCAGAAGGACCATTACAGAGAACAGAGTTTGGAAACTGTGGTACATACGGTCTGTTACAGAGAGCAGATCTCAGAGACTGGGGAGCAGAAGGACTGTTGCAGAGGACAAAGGTTTGAGACTGGGGTGGAGAAGAAATTTTACAGAGAGCAGAGTTTGAAAACTGGAGTGAAGAAGGATCTTACAGAGAGCAGATATTGGAGACTGTATTGCCGAAGGAATGTTGCAGAGAGCAGACGTTGGAGACTGGGGTCCAGAAGGTTCGTTGAAGAGAGCAGAGTTTGGAGACTGGGGTGCAGAAAGACTGTTGCAGAGAGCAGATGTTGGAGACTGGGGTGAAGAACGACTGTTGAAGATAGCAGATTTTAGAGACTGCGGTGCAGAAGGATTGTTACAGAGAGCAGGGGTTGGAAACTCAGGTGCGAAAGCACTGTTACAGAGAGCAGCGTTTGGAGACTGGGGTGCAGAAGGCCTATTACAGAATGCAGAGGTTGGAGACTGAGGAGCAGAAGGACTGTTTCAGAGATGAGAGGTTGGAGACTGGGGTTTAGTTGGATTATTGCAGAGAGCAGAGTTTGGATACAGGCGTTCAGAATGATCTTGCATAGAGCAGAGTTTGGAGACTGGCGTGCAGAAGGCCTGTTACAGAGAGTAGAGGTTGGAGACTGGGGTGCAGAAGGACTGTTATAGAGAGCAGTGTTTGAAGTCTGGGTTGATGAAGGATGTTACAGAGAGCAGTGGTTGGAGACTGAGCTGCAGGTGGCCTGTTACAGAAAGCAGTGTTTGGAGACTGGGGTGCAGAAGAATTGTGGTGACCAGAGGTTTCAGACTGAGGTATAGGTAGACTTTTACAGAGAGCAGTGGTTGGAGACTGGGGTGTAGAAGGACGGTTACAGAGAGCAGAGGTTGGAGACTCAGGTGCAGAAAAACTGTTACAGGAAGCAGAGTTTGGAAATTAAGGTGCAGTAGGACCGTTACAAAGAGCAGAGTTTGGAGACTGCCATATAGGACTGTTACCTAGAGAAGAGGTTGGGGACTGGCGTGCAGAAGGACTCTTACATAGAGCATAGGTTGGAGACGGAGGTGCAGAAGGATAGATACAGAGAACAGATTTTGGAGACTGGGGTGAAAAAGGAATGTTATAGAAAGCATAGTTTGGAAACTGGAGTGCAGGAGGAACTTACAGAGAGCAGAGGTTGGAGACTGTGGTGCAGAAGGACTGTTGTTGAGAGCAGAGGTTGGAGACTGGGGTCCAGAAGGATCGTTGCAGAGAGTTGAGTTTGGAGACTTGAGTACAGAAGGAGTGTTGCAGAGAGCTGATGTTGAAGACTGGGGTGCAGAAAGAATGTTGCAGAGAGCAGATTTTAGAGACTGGGGTGCAGAAGGACTGTTACAGACAGCAGAGTTCAGAGACTTGGGTGTAGAAGGGCTCTTACAGGGAGCAGAGTTTGGAGATCTGGGTGTAGAAGGACTGTTACAGGGAGCATAGGTTGGAGACTGGGGTTCAGATGGATCTTACAGAGAGCAGAGTTTGGAGACTGGGGTTTAAAAAAACTGATGCAGAGAGCAGATTTTGGAGACAGGGGTGGAGAAGAATCAGTGCAGAGAGAAGAGGTTGAAGAATGGGGTGCAGAAGGCCTGTTACAGAGAGCAGAATTTTGAGACTGGCTTGCAGTAGTCCTGTTACAGAGAGCAGAAGTTGGAGACTGTTGTGCAGAAGGACAGGTACAAAGTGCAGAGTTTAAAGACTGGGTTGCAGAGGATCTTACAGAGAGCAGAGTTGGGAGACTGAGGTGCAGAAGGACTGTTACAGAGAGCCGAGGTAGGAGACTGGGGTGCAGAAGGGTCGTTGCAAATTGCAGAGTTTTAAGACTGAGGTGCAGAAAGACTGTTGCAGAGAGCAGATATTGGTAACTAGTGTGCATAAGGATTGATGTAGAGAGCAGAGGTTGGAGACTGGGTTGGAAAAGGACTGTTGCAGAGATCAGAGGTTTGAGACTGAGGTGCGGAAGTCCTGTAAAAATGAGCAGAGGTTGGATACAGGGATGCAGAAGCATCTTACCGACAGCAGAATTTGGAGACTGAGGTGCAGATGGACTGTTACAGAGAGGAGAGGTTGGAGACTGGGGTGCAGAAGGACAGTTATAGAGAGCAGAGTTTGGAGACTGGGTTTCTGAAGGATCTTACAAAGAGCACAGTTTGGAGACTGAGGTGCAGGTAGACTGTTACAGAGAGCATCGGTTAAAGACTGAGGTGCAGAAGGACCATGCAGAGAGGAGAGGTGTCAGACTGAGGTGCAGAAGGACTGTTACAGAGAGCAGAGGTTGGAGACTGAGGTGGAGAAGTACTGTTAGAAAGAGCAGAGTTTGGAGACTGAGGTGCAGAAGGACTGTTACAGAAAGCAGATGTTGGAAACTGGGGTGCAGAAGGACATTACAAAGACCAGAGTTTTGAGACTGCGGTATAGAAAAACTGTTACAGAGAGCACAGGTTGGAGACTAGGGTGTAGAAGGAAAGTTACAGGGAGCACAGGTTAAAAACTGAGGTGCAGAAGGATAGACACAGAGAGCAGAGTTTTGAGACTGGTGTTCAGAAGGGCTGATACAGAAAGCAAAGTTTGGAGACTGGGATGCCGAAGGACTGTTACAGAGAGCAGATGTTGGAACTGCGAAGCAGAAGGACTGTTGCAGAGGACAGAGATTAGATTCTGGGGTGCTGCAGGACACTTGCAGAAAGCAGAGTTAAAGACTGGTTTGGAGAAGGAATGTTACAAAGAGCAGAATTTGGAAAGTGGAGTGCAGATGAATCTTACAGAGAGCATAGGTTGGAGACTGTGGTGCAGAAGGACTCTTCCAGAGAGTAGAGGTTGGAGACTGGGGTCCACAAGGATTGTTGCAAAGAGCAGAGTTTGAGGACTGGGGAGCAGAAGTACCGTTGCAGAGAGCAGAGGTTGGAGACTGGGGTGCAGAAGGACTGTTGCAGAGAGCAGAGGTTGGAGACTGGAGTGCAGAAAGACTGTTAAAGAGAGCAGAGGTAGGAGACTGAGGTGCAGAAGGACTGTTGCAGAGAGCAGACGTTGGAGATTGGGCTGCAGGAGGACTGTTGCAAAGAGCAGAGTTTGGAGACTGGGCTGCAAAAGGACTGTTGAAGAGAGCATATGTTGGAGACTGGGGTGCAGAAGGACTGTTACAGAGAGCAGAGTTTGGAGACTGGAGTTCAGATGGATCTTACAGAGAGCAGAGTTTGGAGACTGGGGTGCAAAATGACTGTTGCAGAGAGCAGAGGTTGGAGACTGGGGGGATAAGAATCGTTGTAGAGAGAAGAGGTTGGAGAATGGGGTGGAGAAGGCCTGTTTCAGAGAGCAGAGATTGGAGACTGGCTTGCAGTAGTCCTGTTACCGAGAGCAGAGTTTGGAGACTGTTGTGCAGAAGGACTGTTACAGAGTGCAGTGTTTAAAGACTGGGTTGTAGAAGGATCTTACCGAGAGCAGAGTTAGGAGAATTAGGTGCAAAAAACTGTTACAGAAAGCAGAAGTAGGAGACTGGGGTGCAGAAGGGTCTTTGCAGAGAGCAGAGTTTTAAGACTGAGGGGCAGAAGGACTTTTGCAGAGAGTAGATGTTGGAGACTGGGGTGCAGAAAAACTGTTGAAGACAGCATAGGTTGGAGAGTTTGGTGAAGAAGAATCGTAGCAGAGAACAGAGGTTGGAGACTGGTGTGCAGAAGCACTGTTACAGAGAGCAGAGTTTGGAGACAGGTTGCAGGAGAATCTTAGAGAGAGCAGAGGTTGCAGACTGAGGTGCAGAAGGACTGTTACAGTGAGTAGAGGTTGGAGACTGATTTGCAGAAGGACCCTTGCAGAGAACAGAGTTTGGAGACTGAGGTGCAGAATGATTGTTACAGAGATCAGAGGTTGGAGACTCTGGTTCAGAAGAACTCTGCAGAGAGCAGACGTTGGAGACTGGGGTCCAGAAGGATCATTGCTGGAAGCAGAGTTTGGAAACTGGAGTTAGAAGTACTGCTGCAGAAAGCAGATGTTGGAGACTGGGGTGCAGAAGGACTGTTGCAGAGAGCAGAGTTTGGAGAATGTGGTGCAGAAGGACTGTTTAAGAGAGCAGAGGTTGGAGACTGAGGTTCAGAAGGACTGTTACAGAGAGTAGAGTTTGGAGACTGGGGTGCAGAAGAACTGTTACAGAGATCAGAGGTTGGAGAGTGGGGTTCAGATGGATCTTACAGAGCCAGAGGTTGGAGAGTGTGGTGCAAAAGGACTGTTGCAGAGAGCAGAGGTTGGAGACTGGTATGGAGAAGAATCGTTGCAGAGAGAAGATTTTGGAGAGTCGGCTGCAGAACGCCTGTTACAGAGAGCAGATTTCTGAGACTGGTTGCAGAAGTCCTGTTACAGAGAGCAGAGGTTGGAGGCTGTTGTTCAGAAGGACGGTTACATAGTGCAGAGTTTAAAGACTGGTTTGCAGAAGTATTTTACAGAGAGCAGAGTTGGGAGAATGAGGTGCAGAAGGACTGTTACAGGCAGCAGAAGTAGGAGACTGGGGTGCAAAAAGTTTGTTGAAGAAACAGCAGAGTTTTCAGACTGAGGTGCAGAAGGACTGTTGCAGAGAGCAGAGGTTTGAGACTTTGGTTAAGAGGGATGGTTGCAGAGAGCAGAGTTTGGAGACTGGTGTGAAGAAGAACTGTTACAGAGTGCAGATTTTGGAGACTGGGGTGAAGAAGGACTGTTGCCAAGAGCAGAGGTTGGAGACTTAGGTACGGAAGTCCTGTTACATAGAGCAGAGGTTGGAGCTTGGATGCAGAAGGACTCTTGCAGAGAACAGAGGTTGGATACTGGGGTGAAGATGGATCTCACAGAGAGCAGAATTTGGAGACTGAGCTGCAGAAGGACTGTTGTGGAGATCAGAGGTAGTAGACTGGGGTGCAGTAGGATCATTGCAGTGAGCAGAGGTTGCAGACTGGGGTGCAGAAGGATCGTTGCACAGTGTAGATTTTGGAGACTGGGGTGCAGAAGGCCTGCTACAGAGAGAAGAGTTTGGAGACTGGCGTGCAGAAGGCCTGTTATAGAGAGGAGAGTTTGGAGACTGGGGTGCAGAAGGCCTGTTATTAAGAGCACAGTTAGAGACTGGGTTGCTGAAGAACTGTTGCAGAGAGCAGAGTTTGGAGACTGGGGTACACAAAGATCGTGCAGAGAGCAGAGGTGTCACACTGAGGTGCAAAAGTACTGTTACAGAGTGCAGAGGTTGGAGACTGAGGTGTAGTAGGACTGTTACAGAGAGCAGAGTTTGGAGAGTGAGGTACAAAATGACTGTTATAGAAAGAAGTGTTTGGAAATTGGGGTGCAGAAAGACCGTAAGAGAGACCAGAGTTCGGAGACTGCGGTATAGAAAAGCTGTAACAGAGAGCAGAGTTTGGAGACTGAGGTGCAGAATAATAAATACAGAGAGCAGAGGTTTGAGACTGGGTTTTAGAAGGATCTGCAGAGAGCAGAGTTTGGAAAGTGAAGTGCAGTAAGACTGTTACAGAGAGTAGAGGTTTGAGACTGAGGTGCAGAAGGACCGTTGCAGAGAACAGAGTTTGGAGACTGATGTGCATAAGGATTGTTACAGAGAGCAGAGTTTGGAGACTGGGGTGCAGAAGGACTGTTGCAGAGAGCAGAGTTTGGAGACTGAGGTGCAGAATGACTCTTAGAGAGAGCAGAACGTGAAGACTAGGGTGCAGAAAGACTGTTGCAGAGAGCAGAGGTTGGAGACTTAGGTGCAAAATCTTGTTACATAGAGCAGAGGTTGGACCCTGGGGAGTAGAAGAATTTGGAGACAGGGGTGCAGAAGGATCTTATAGAGAGCAGAAGTTGGAGACTGAGTTGCAGAAGGACTGTTGCAGAGATCAGAGGTTGGAGACTGGGGTGCAGTAGGATCATTGCAGAGAGTAGAGTTTAGAGACTGGGGTGCAGACGGATCGTTGCAGAGAGCAGAGGATGGAGACTGAAATGTAGAAGGCCTGCTACAGAGAGCAGGCTGAGACTGGCTTGCAGAAGGCCTATTGCAGAGAGGAGAGGTTGGAGACTGGGGTGCAGAAGGACTGTTGCAGATAGCAGAGTTTGGAAACTAGGGTGAAGAAGGACTGTTGCAGGGAGCTGGTGTTGGCGACATGGTGCAGAAGGACTTTCGCAGAAAGTAGAATTTGGAGACTGAGGTGCAGAAGACTGTTGGAGATAGTAGAGGTTGGAGACTGGGGTGCAGAAGGACTGATACAGAAAGCAGAGGTTCGGGACTGAGGTGCAGAAGGACCGTTAGAGACAGCAGAGTTTTGAGAATGCAATACAGGAGGACTGTTACAGAGAGCAGAGGTTGGAGACTGGAGTGGAGAAGAACTGTTCAGTGTGCAGACGTTGAAGACTGGTGTGCAGAAGAACTGTTGCAGAGAGTAGAGGTAGGTGAATGAGATGCAGAAAGACTATTAAAGAGAGAAGAGTATGGAGACTGTGGTGCAGAAGGACTGAAACAGAGAGCAGAGATTGGATCTTGGGGTGCAGAAGGCTGTTACAGAGAGCAGAGTTTGAAGACTGGGTTGCAGAAGAATATTACGTAGAGCAGAGTTTGGAGAATGCGGTGCAGAAGGATTGGTACAGAGAGTAGAGGTTTGAGTGTGGGGTACAGTAGGATTATTTCAGAGAGCAGAGGTTGGAGACTGGTGTGCAGAAGGATCGTTGCAGAGAGCAGAGGTTGGACACTTGGGTGCAGAAGGACGGTTGCAGAAAGCAGATGTTGGAGACTGGGATGCAGAAGGATCATTGCAGAGAGCAGAGATTGGAAACTGGGTTGCAGAGGGACTGTTAAACATAGCAGAGGTTGAAGACTGTAGTGTAGAAGGACTGTTGCAGAGAGCAGAGTTTGGAGACTGGGGTGCAGAAGGACTGTTGCAGATAGCAGAGGTTGAAAACCGGGGTGAAGAAGGACTGTTGCAGGGAGCAGGTGTAGGAGACATGGGTGCAGAAGGACTTTGGCAGAGAGTAGAATTTGGAGACTGAGGTTCAGAAGGACTGTTACAGGGAGCAGAGGTTGTAAATTGGGGTGTAGAAGGACCGTTATAAAGAGAAGAGGTTTTAGACTGGGGTGAAGAATAACTAATACAGAAAGTAGAGTTTGAAGACTGGGGTGCAGAAAGAATGTTACAGAGAGCAGAGTTTGTAGACTGGGGTGCAGAAAAACAGCTGCAGAGAACAGAGATTGGATACTGGGGTGCACAAGGGCCATTGCAGAGAGATGAGTTTGGAGACTGAGGTGCAGAATGACTGTTACAGAAAGCAAAGTTTAGAGAACGGGGTGCAGAAAGATCTTAAAGAGAGCAGACGTTGGGGACTGGGATGTAGAAGGATTGTTGCAGAGAGCAGAGGTTGGAGACTGGGGTGTAGACCACCTTTTCAGAGAGCAGAGGTGGGAGACTGGGGTGCAGAAGGCCTGTTACAGAGAGCAGAGTTTGGAGTCTGGGTTTCAGAAAACCTGTTACAGAGAGCAGATGTTGGAGACTGGGGTGCAGAAAAATTGTTACAAATAGCAGTTTGGAGACTGTTGTTTATAAGGATTGTTGCAGAGAGCAGATGTTTCAGACTGAGGCTTAGAATGAATTTTACAGAGAGCAGAGGTTGAAAATTGGGGTGTAGAAGGACCGTTATAGAGAGAAGAGGTTGGAGACTGCCATACACAAGGACTGTTACAGAGAGAAGAGTTTGTAGACTGGGGTTCAGAAGGACCGTTGCAGAGAGCAGATTTGGGAGACTGGGGTGCAGAAGGATTGTTACAGAGAGCAGAGATTGGATACTGGGGTGCAAAAGGATAATTGCAGAGAGCAAAAGATGGAGACTGATGTGCAGAAGGACTTTTACAGAGAGCAGAGTTTGGAGACTGAGGTGTAGGAACATCGTTGCAGAGAGAAGAGTTTGGAGACTTTGGTGCAGAAGGACTGTTACAGAAAGCAGAGGTTGGCAATTGGGGAGCAGATGGACCGTTACAAAGAGAAGAGGTTTGAGAATGCGATACAACAGGACTGTTACAGCGACCAGAGTTTGTAGACTGGGTGCAGAATGATTGTTACCGAGAGCACAGGTTGGAGACTGGGGTGCAGAAGATATTTTGCAGACAGCAGAGTTTGGAGACTTGGGTGCATAAGGATTTTTGCAGAGAGTAGAGTTTGGAGACTGTGGTGCAGAAGGACTGATACAGAGATCAGAGGTTGGAGAAAGGGGTGCAGAAGGATCGTTGCAGAGAGCAGAGATTGGAAACTAAGGTGGAGAAGGATTCTTACACAGAGCAGGTTTTGGTTACTGGGGTGTAAAAGGACTGCTGCAGAGAGCAGAAGTTGGAGACTGAGGCGTAAAAGAACTGATACAGAGAGCAGATGTAGGAGACTGGGGTGCAGACAGACTTTAGCAGAGAGCAGAGGTTGGAGATTGGGGTGCAGGAGGACTGTTGCAGAGAGCAGAGGTTGGAGACTGGGGTGCAAAAAGACTGTTGCAGAGAACAGAGTGTGAAGACTGGATTGCAGAAGAATCATTCCAGAGAGCAGAGGTTGAAGACTGAGGTGCAGAAGGATTGTTACAGAGAGCAGAAGTTGGAGCCTGGGGTGCAGAAGAACTGGTGCAGAGAGCAGAGGTTGGAGCCTGAGGTGAAGAAGGATCATTGAAGAGAGAAGAGGTTGGAGACTGGGCTGCAGAACACCTGTTAAAGAGAGCATAAGTTGAAGACTGGGGTGCAGAAGGACTGTTAAGATAGCACAATTTCGAGACTGGGTTTCAGAAAGATCTGACAGAGAGCATTTTGTAGACTGAGGTTCAGAAGGGCTGTAACAGAGAGCAAAGTTTGGAAACTCGGGTGCAGAAAGATTTTTGCAGAGAGCTGAGTTTTCAGACTGAGGTGCAGAAAGTCTGTTTCAGAGAGCAGATGTTAGATCCTGCGGTGCAGAAGGACTGTTACAGAGAGCAGAGTTTGGAGACTGGGGTGCAGAAGGATCGTTGCAGAGAGCAAAGGTTGGAGACTGGGGTGCAGAAGGCCTGTTACAGAGAGAAGAGTTTGAAGACTGGGGTGCAGAAGGTCTGTTACAAAGAGCACAGTTTGGAGACTGGGTTGCAGAAGACTGTTATAGAGAGCAGCGTTTGGAGAATGGGTTGCAAAAGGATCTTACAGAGAGCAGAGTTTGGAGACTGAGGTGCAGAAGGACTTTTACAGAGAGTGGAGGGTGGAGACTGGGGTGCAGAAGGAGTATTACTGTGTGCAGAGTTTGGAGATTGGGGTGCAGATGAACTGTTACTGAGAGCAGAGGTTGGAGACAGGGTTGCAAAAGGACTGTTTCAGAGAGCAGAGTTTGGAGACTGGGGTGCAGAAGGACTGTTACAGAGAGCAGATTTTGGAAACTGGTATGTAGAAGGACCATTGCAGAAAGCAGAGGTTGGAGCATGGGGAGAAGAAGGATCATTGCAGAGAGTGGATGTTAAAGACTTGGTTCAGAAGGACTATTATAGAGAGCAGAGGTTGGAGATTGAGGTGCAGAAAGATCATTTCTGAGTGCAGAGTTTTGAGACTGGGGTGCAGAAGGACTGTTACAGATTGCAGAACTTGGAGACTTTGGTGCAGAAGGACTTTTACAGAGAGGAGAGGTTGGAGACTGGGGTGCAAAAGGATTCTTACAGAGAGCAGAGAATAGAGACTGGGGTGCAGAAGGATCGTTGCAGAGAGCAGAGGTTGGAGAATGAGGTGCAAAAGGATCGCTACAGTTAGCGGAAGTTGGAGACTGGGTGCAGCAGGACAGTTACAGAGAGCACAGGTTGGAGACTTGGGTTCAGAAGAAATCTTGCAGAGAGCAGAGGTTGGAGACTGGGGTGCAGAAGGATTGCTGCAGAGAGCAGTTGTTGGAGACTGGAATGCAGAAGGATCATTGCAGAGAGCAGAGGTTGGAGACTGTGGTTTAGAAGGACTGTTGCAGAGAGTAGAGGTTGGAGACTGAGGTGCAGAAGGATCGTTGCAGAGAGAAGAGGTTGGAGATAGGGGTGCAGAAGGCCTGTTATGAAGGGCAGAATTTGGAGACTGGGGTGCAGAAGACCTGTTGCAGGGAGCACAGGTTGGAGACTGGGGTGCAGAACATTTTTACAAATAGCACAGTATGGACTGGGGTGCAGAAGATTGTTGCAGACAGCAGAGGTTTCAGACTGAGGCTTAGAAGGACTGTTACAGAGAGCAGAGGTTAGAATCTGAGGTTCAGAAGGACTGTTACAGAAAGCAGAGGTTGGCAATTGGGGTGCAGAAGGACCGTTATAGAGAGAAGAGGTTTGAGACTGCAGCACAGAAGGACTGTTAGAGAGAGCAGAGTTTGGAGACTTTGGTGCAGAAGGACCATTGTAGAGAGCAGATGTTGGAGACTAGGGTGCAAAAGAACTGTTACAGAGAGCAGACGTTGGAGACTGAGGTTCAGTAAGATTGATACAGAGAGAAAAGGTTGGATACTAGGGTACAGAAGGACCATTACAGAGAGCAAAGGTTGGAGACAGAGGTGCAGAAGGACTGTTGCAGAGAGCAGAGTTTGGAGACTGAGGTGCAGAAGGACTGTTAAAGAGAGCAGAGGTTGGAGAGTGAGTTGCTGAAGGATTGGTACAGAGAGGAGAGTTTGGAGACTGGCGTGTAGAAGGACTGTTAGAGGAAGCAGAGTTTGAATATTGGGGTGCAGAAGGACCGTTACAGAGAGCAGAGGTTGGATACTGGGGTGCAGAAGGACCATTACAGAGAGCAAAGAATGGAGACTGAGGTGCACAAAGACTTTTACAGAGAGCAGAGGTAGAAGACTGAGGTGCAGAAGGATCGTTTCAGAGAAGTGTTTGGCGACTGGGGTGTAGAAGGACTGTTACAGAATGAAGAGTTTGGCAATTAAGGAGCAGATGAACTGTTACAAAGAGAAGAGGTTGGAGACTGCGATACAAAAGGACTTTTACAGAGAGCAGAGTTTAGAGACTGGGTAGAAGAAGGATCGTTGCAGAGAGCAGATGTTTAAATCTGGGGTGCAGAAGGACTGTTATAGAGAGCACAGGTTGGGGACTGGGGTCCAGAAGAAATATTGCAGAGAGCAGAGTTTGGAGACCTGGGTGCAGAAGGACTGATAAAGAGAGAAGTGGCTGGAGACTGTGGTGCAGAAGGATCTTACAGAGAGCAGAGGTTAGAGACTGAGGTGCAGAAGGACGTTTACAGATAGCACAGTTTCAAGACTGGGTTGCAGAAGGATCTTACAGAGAGCATTTTGGAGACAGAGGTGCAGAAGAAGTGTTACAAGAGGTTTAAGACTGGGGTGCAGAAGGATTGTTGCAGAGAGCAGCGTTTTCAGACTGAGGTGCAGAAGGACTGTTGCAGAGAGCAGATGTTGGATCCTGGGGTGCAGAAGGATTGTTGCAGAGAGCAGAGTTATAAGACTGGGGTGCAGAAGGCTGTTATAGAGAGCAGAGTTTGGAGATTGGGGTGCAGAAGGACTGTTACAGAGAGCAGAGTTTGAAGAATTGGTTGCAGAAGAATCTTACAAAGAGCAGAGTTTGGAGACTGAGGTACAGAAGGACTTTTACAGAGCGTAGAGTTTGGAGACTGAGGAGTAGAAGAAACGTTGTAGAGAGCAGAGGTTGGAGATTGATGTCCAGACGGATTGTTACAGAGATCAGATGGTGGAGACTGGAGTGCATAAGGAGTGTTACAAAGAGCAGAGTTTGGAGATTGGGGTGCAGAAGAACTGTTACCGAGAGCAGAGGGTGTAGACTGGGGTGCAGAGGACTGTTGCAGTGTGCAGAGTTTGGAGACTGATGTGCAGAAGAACTGTTACAGAGTGCAGAGTTTGGAGACTGGGGTGCAGAAAGACTAATACAGAAAGTAGAGTTTGGAGACAGGGGTGTAGAAGGACCGTTACAGAGAGCAGAGTTTGGAGACTGCTGTACAGAAGGACTGTTACAGGGAGCAGATGTTGGAGACTGGGGTTCTAAGGATCATTGCAGAGAGCAGATGTTTTAGACTGGTGTGAAGAAGTATCTTACAGAGAGCATCGGTGGGAGACTGAGCTGCATAAGGACTGTTACAGAGACCAGTGCTTGAAGACTGGGGTGCAGAAGGATCGTTGCAGAGAGCAGAGGTTGGATACTGAGGTGCAGAATGATCGATGAGGATAGCAGAGGTTGGAGACTATGGTGGAGAATGATACTTACAGAGAGCAGGTGTTGGAGACTGGGGTGCAAAAGGACAGTTACAGAAAGCACAGGTTGGAGACTGGGGTGCAGAAGAAGTGTTGCAGAGAGTAGAGTTTTGAGACTAGGTTGCAGAAGGACTTTTACAGGAGCAGAGGTTGTAGACTGAGGTGCAGAAGGACTGTTACACAGAGCAGAGGTTGGAGACTGGTGTACAGAAGAACTGATACAGAAAGCAGACTTTGGAGACTGTGGTGCAGAAGGACTGTTGCAGAGAACAGAGTTTGGAGACTGGGGTGCAGAATTACCGATGCAGAGAGCTGAAGTTGGAGATTTAGGTGCCTAAGATTGTTACAGAGAGCAGAGGTTGGATACTGGGGTGCATATGGACTGTTACAGAGAGCAGAGGTTGGAGACTGAGGTGAAGAAGAATCTTACAGAGAGCAGATGTTGGAGACTAGGGTGCAGAATAACTTTTACATATAGTAGAGGTTGGAAACTGAGGTGCTGAAAGATCGTTGCAGAGAGAAGAGGTTGAAGACTTGGGTGCAGAAGGCCCATTGCAGAGAGCAGAGGTTGGAGCCTGGGGAGAAGAAGGATCATTGCAGAGAGCAGATGTTGGAGACGGGGGTGCAGAAGGTCTCTTACAGAGAGCAGAGTTTGGAGAGTGAGATGCAGAAATACTGTTACAGAGAGCAGAGTTTGGAGACTTGGTTGCAGAATGATTGTTACAGAGAGCAGGGTTTTCAGACTTAGATGCAGAAGGACTGTTGCAAAGAGCAGATGTTCAAGAGTGGGGTGCAGAAGGACTCTTTCAGAGAACAGAACTTTGAGTCTGGGGTGCAGAAGTATTCTTGCAGGGAGCAGATGTTGGAGACTGGGGTGCAGAAGGCCTGTTTCAGATATCACATTTTGGAGACTGGTGTGCAGAAAGATATAATAGAGAGCAGAATTTGGAGACTGAGGTGCAGAAGGACTCTTACAGAGAGCAGAGGTTGGAGACTGGGTTTCAGAATGATTGTTGCAGAGAGCAGATTTTTCAGACTTAGTTGCAGAAGGACTGTTGTAGAGAGCAGATGTTCGAGAGTGGGGTGCAGAAGGACTTATTCAGAGAGCAGAACTTGGAGACTGGGGTGCAGAAGTTTTTTTGCAGAGAGCAGAGGTTGGAGACTGGGGTGCAGAAGGCCTGTTACAGATATCACAGTTTCGAGCCTGGTGTGCAGAAGGATATTATAGAGAGCAGAGTTTGGAGACTGAGGTCCAGAATGATTGTTGCAGAGAGCAGAGTTTCAGACTGAGGTGCAGAAGGACTGTTGCAGAGAGCAGATTTTCGAGACTGGGGTGCATAAAGAGTGTTTCAGAGAGCAAAACTTGGAGACTGAGGTGGAGAAGGATTGTTGCAGGGAGCAGAGGTTGTAGACTGGGGTGCAAAAGGACTGTTATAGAGATCAGAGGCTTTAGACTGGGGTGCAGAAGGCCTGGTACACTGAGCAGAGATTTGACAATGTGGTGCAGAATGATTGCTGATAGCTGGTGAGCCTCCTTCTGGACACCTTCTTTTCCGCACAGTCCATCAGGCCCTCTCTCCTCACCGTGCTATCTTTTGGCTTTGTGAGCACCTGTGACCTCCACAGTCACTCTAAGCCATGACTCCCAGGCCTATCTCCTGGTAATCTATTCCGCTGCCTCCTGGAATCTTTTTGGAGAGACCCTGCAGGTACCCAGACTCCAGGCCCAACCTGCTTCCCTTCTTTCTTTTCCCCAGACACGCTCCTTCTCATTTTTTTATGTTTTAATGAGTGATCCCACTGCCACTCAGCTACCCCACAGACAAGGTGCCCTCTTGCGTCCTCGTCACCAGGATTTTAAATTGCTTCACCCAGGGCTCCTCTTCAGAGCTTTTCCTCAAGCTCCAAATGTCACCTCTTCAGTTACCATATATTTCCTTTTAATCTGGTTTTGGCACCTGATTACTCTCCCAGACTACATGAAGGTATTCTAACCAAAGCACATCGGCTGTAGAGACTATTATGGCTTAGAAATAAGGTATCCCCCCACCAAAAGTTCAGGGTCAGCCACAGTAGCAGTGTTCAGAGGTGAAATGATTAGACTGTGAGACTTGTGACCTAATCTGTGGATCCATCCATTTTGTGTGTTAATTATCTGAAAGGCCCACTGTACTGAAAGGAGTGTGGGCAGGTGGAGTGTGGCTGGGGACATGCCCTGGGGAATCACATCTTGTCCCTTGTGAACTGTCTCCTCCTGTCCCCTCCCCCACCCCAACCTGATGGTTTCATTCTAGGAAATGTCTTAGTTGTAGAAATATGTGAACTCTTCAGCAACAATTACAAGAGCGCTCTCTCCATACACAGTGTCTCATGACCACTGTGGTGCCCCTCCAACCAGGGGAAGCACACTGTGCTAAGTATGTGACACATTGTGACCTCACCTGGGTTCTCTAATCCACAGGTATTTCAGAATATTTTTATTACTTTTCTCTCCAAAAAAAGCTTATACCCAAAGCAGTCAATTTCTTTTCCCCCAATATTGCAGCTCTAGCCAACACTAGTGAATGTGAAGTGCTATGTGCAATGTGACTTTGACTTGCATTTTCCTAATGGATCTTGATTCTAAGTTTTAAATAAACATCATTTCTGTGTTTCTCCTTCACATGTGGAAAGACCCATGTATACACTCGAGTTTCTGTGGATATTTTTAATGAAATAATACCATATACGCCTATTTCATCTGACTCCTTTCACTTAGGATGTTAGCAATTTTCAGTTATATTGTACCTTGTATTAATATTTTAGTTTATTTCTCCTTATTGTGACTGATTTCCATCTTATGAAAATGCCACATTTCTTTGTTCATTTCCCACTGTATAGTAATTTTTACTTTGTGTCTGTGTGGGTGTCGTACTGCAGATTGAACCCGGAGCCTCCTGCACACTAAAAAATGTTCTACCACTAAGCCAAAGCCCAACCCTTTTAAAAATTTTGTTTTGAGACAGGGTCTTGCAAATTTGCCCAGGTTGTCCTTTAATTTGTGATCCTCCTGCCTCAGCTTCTTGAGTAGCTAGATTACAGAACTGCCTCGTCATTTTCACTTTTTGACTAATATGAATAAGATTTGTATATATAATATGAACATTATATATAATATGAACATTATATGAATATTCATGTACAAATCATTGGTGGACAACTTTTTTATTTATTTTAAGTTTGTAAGTAGGAGTGGAAGAGGTGGATCGTTAACTCCATATTTAACTTTCTGAAGAAGTTCCAGATCATTTCAAGACCAGTGGAAGCAGCTTACATTATTATTAAGAGTGGTGAATAAAGCTTCTGATTTCCTCACTCCCTTAACAACACATCATTATCATTCCTTTTATTCTGAGGACCCTGGAATGTGTGAAGTGCTTCATCTAATGTGCTTTAGCTCTGCCTTTCCCTGATGGCTAATCATTCTAAGATCTTTTAGGAGTACTGTTAATGTGTCTCTCCTAAGCATGAGGAAAACCCTATTGTATTATGGGAAATTTTAAGTTTTAGAGACTTACTTCTTTATCTAATACTTTTATTTTTATTTTTGTGCAGTAAAATACTACAAGAGTTTCAAGCTTGTTGTCTTTTCTCCATCTGTGCCCAAAAGAGCTGTTTGATGACTATTTTTTTTCCCTACTTTTAAACTCCATAGCAAACAATTTCTTCACCAGGTCATGAGCATCAGCAAGATCATAAAATTAAGGGGCACGAAGTCATACATGGTTTGGTAAGGGATCAGCCCTTAGCAGGAGTGGATCAGCTGAAGATAGTGGGGATAATTTTAATATTCTGGCATCTGATATCTGTTCATCTTGCAACGTATATAACATGAAGGAAAAACTTAATATGCTGTGCAAAATCCATCACAATAAGTGTACACCCACCCTGAGCCCTTCTCTCCCTAGCAGGAATGGAAGGCAGTCTTGAGGTTTCAGCCACCCACAACTTCTTAGCAGAAATCTCAATCTGAACTTCGCTCACCCACATCCCAGAAGACAGAGGACGCTGATCTTCTCGCTGCATGCTGGGAACAGGTGATTGCCAAGACACTAATGAATCCAACAGCGAATTAACTGCTCTCCATTGTTGCATTGAACTCAAGCCGTTGCCCTTGAGTTGTGTTTGCACACTGAGGAGTCCCAGAGCAGCTGCAGAGGAAAGGCAAGATGCATATTCCCAAAAGGTCAGCCCCAGACCTATATAAATGTCCATCACAGGAAAATGAATTGTGAGAGATCAGAGGATTTTGACTCCTTCATGAGGCCACAGATATGCGACAGGCAACTTTCAGAATAACAGGTTCGTTTTGTGGTGAATGGAGACCAACAGCCAGTTTTACCAAGAGCTTTCTTTGCAGCCCAGGTGCTAGGATGGAGAGCAGCAAGGGCCACAGCAAAACCAGAAATCTACGCCTCTCTGTGAGAGTTGCTGTTAAATAGTTTATGTACCATCACAATTTTCAAAAACACTACCCCAGAATCAGGATACACCTACACCTTAAAAACATATTACAGAATATTGTACATATTTTTATTACCATTTTGATGGCATTTATGTAATGACCTATCATATCACCTTTTCTATGTATGTCTAAGTTTGCACAATACTACTTGTATTGCCAGAGTAGAAATAACTTCAGAGGTTATAACAAAACCTGAGGGATTTAGCATGATGCCTCCAGTACTGGAAGAAAACCCAAAACATAACCAGAAACCCTGGGATGCCTAAATTCCTTAAGTGAGATGATGTGTGTGGAAAATTACTTATGGTAAACAATAGAGAATGCTAAGTGTTAATCCTCTGCTTTTGATGAGCAGGACAGAAAGGAATAATTTTTAGGGAGATAGTATAGGGACACATTCCCATTATGATATAATATAGCATAACAATAGACCTACCAAAATATCTGTTTAAATAAAAATCATTATTGTAGAAAAAGTTATGTTTAGAAACGTATTCATTCACTAACTAGGGGTTTTCATCTTTATCTTACAACACATGGATGCGTGGGGAGGGGAGTTGCAAGCAATTTATTAACCTTAATAAATCCCTGAAGCTTGTGAGTAATCTACTTCATACACAACTCCCCTTTTTTATAAATACTATATTTTGGGGTCACTCATAAGTGACTTCATTCTCGGTCACCTGAATTTGAGATGACTGATTGGGAAAGAAAGATGCAGAGCTGCTTGTTCTGTGGAAACTGCCGATGGTCTCCATAAAGGATATGTTTAGGAGACAGGAGACACTGAGTTCCTCAGAAGCCGCTGGACTATGCTGCCTCACTTATGCCCACAGAGGCTTTATTTTTTTCAGCAAGATATCTGCACCAGAACCACTGAACAGACATGTCGTCTCGCCTCTGTCAAGTCTCTGTTAGATCCTTTAGGTCCCACACAGTACCGTCTTTAAAGAATCTTTTAAAAACTCTGCTCCATGGATGTACTTGACAGAACTTCTTCATTCTTCAAACCTTTACTGAGTGCACATTTACACAAAGTGTTGCCCTAATGTTTAGTACACAATTGAGAGGCCCAACTAGGACCTGGAGGAGCGCATATTTAAGATAGAATGAGGGGCTTTGACAAGTATTAAGTGCTCCATTCCCAGAGCTTCCCAAGAAAACACTAAGAGAAAATAATGGTAATTTGTAGATTACATAGAATTGTTTCCAAGTTTCCTGCACATATTGAGTTCATCTTCCCATTAGATTGTAAGTTGGTTGAAGGACAGTGTCGAAGACCAGCTCCAACAGGGGGTCTCAGGAGACGAACTGATGGTGAGGAGTCAGCGAAAGTGGGGGTGGAGAAACAACACAAACACCAAAGTGAAGGTGTTGATCCCAATCTTTACTTGTGAAGTTGATCATATATACTTTTCATTTTGGCAGGCTTACAGTACTTTGTGGTTACAAAACAGGCATCATTATTCAAACAAAACAAAATATTACGTAGCTACATTTAGAATAAAAGAATGTATCTTGGCTTATGCATAAGCAAGCATTTGTACTTTCAGTTCGAGTTTTGCTTTGAGCTGTTTCTGCTTAGTTAACTTTTAGTAATAGTTACAATTGTCTTAAACTATTGGCCTATACCTTGACTATTCTTTCTTGACTTACTGACTGGAACCGGTGCCATGGTTACGGCAAGTAGTTGATTTGTTATTACTTGTAACCAAACAAAAGTAAGAGCACAAACCATTGTGCACAGGAACAAGAACAAGTTGCCCAGTACTAAGCACTAATCTATCTTCTTAACATTAATTTTTTTTTTCTCTAGATTTTAATTTAATTTCTCAAAAACTTTCTTGAAAGGAATACAGGGAGTTTTTCTTTAGACATAAACAATTTATACTGCACACCTGAATCATTGCATTTAGAGCAAACAGATCTATGCTTTAGATATTTGCATTAATTGGGAAAGTCATGATTTTTTCCTTTATACTTAATGGTAATATGAGAAATCAGAACTATACTTTTTGTACTTTACTAAAAAAGTACAAAAACAAATCAGCCCATTCCCAGAAACATACTGCGCTCCTCCAGAGGATGGACGCCTTGTGCCATCCACCTCAGTAGGGCCTTGCCATTGCCTGAGTCAGGGGAGGGGCGCAGCAGGACAGGGATCAGATCTTATCCTCTTTGGGTTTCTTAGTAGATCTGGCTTAGGACTAAATTAGACCCTTTATAGGAACAAAATTGGTTTGAATTGAAACTAACCACTACCAAGAAAAGAAATTTTAAAATACTAAATGGAAAATAGAATTTTTTATTTTGAAGAATTTTATAACTAGAAGGCTCTGACATATCGTAAGAGGTAATAATTTTTCTTCCCTTTCCCCTTCATGCTACAAGAATCACAGGTGAAATAATAAGAACTGAAAGAGCTGGCACAGTGGTGCATGCCTGTAACCCAGCAGCTCAGGAGGCTGAGGCAGGAGGATAGTGAGTTAAAAGACAGCCTCAGCAAAAACAAGGCACCAAGAAACTCAGTGAGACCCTGTCTCTAAATAAAATATAAAATAGGGCTGGTGATGTGGCACAGTGGTCAAGCCTCTGAGTTCAATCTCTGGTAACTGGCCCCCTACACCCCGGACCCAAAAAAAAGAGAACTGAAAGAGATGTTAAATGCTGAATTTAGTGCTGAATCTCCAAGACAAGAGGGAGGCTTTTTCCTGGTAAATTTGTTAAGATTTTAAACCTACCAGTTAGGGGTAAGGGCATCCCTGCATGTTAGGTGAAAGAGCCCAGCCTCCCCCAAAGTGTGTCCTTGGACCAGCATCACTGGGAACACTTGGAACTCACTGACTGAGGCCAACTGTTCTGCACAATGCCTCTGATCTTTCCGTCGGCTTCAAGCACCCACACCACATGGAAGGATATGAGGACAACTCTGGGCCAGGCCAGATAGCTCATAGATTTTACACTAATAAATTCACATTGCCACAAGCACCTGAAATCATTCAGATATTTTTCTGAATAAATTGACCTTGTACTGTGTGTGTGTGTGTGTGTGTGTGTGTGTGTGTGTGTGTGTGTGTGTGTGTTTTAAGCAATTTACTGGGCAACATGAAAATTGGATTTAAAAATTTTAATCATTTCTTGTGCTATTGAGATCAAATAGGAATCATTGTTTCCCTGATGTGCATAAGGTTTTTCATGATCACACCATTCTTCTTCATTTTGGTCATGCCCATTTTTTTTTTTCGTTTGAGGAAATGAATCCCTAAGTTTAGTCAGGAAAACATTTCATTTATTGCCAACCAAAAAAAAATTTTTTTTTTAAGACTCTAGACTTATTCATTTTATTTTATTTATATTTATATTTTAAAATTAGTTGTGCTTAACTGAAGCACTGACTTTCTATTGAAATTTAAATATTTTAAGCTTCTTAATGCCCTGAGATTTGGAACTTTAATGAAAGCTGTGTTGGCCTATTAATCATGTGCAATGAATTATTAGAACAAAAGACAAGAATGTCTGGGCATTGAAGATAATAAGACAGTTTACTAATGTATGGTATTATCATCAGGTAACAAAGTATCACTACAAATAATAGGTATCACATGATAAATTTTCTGAGTCAATTTCTTTTTTGTTTCTTAAATCATAACTGTTAATACATATTAAATGTACAAATTAATGTACATTATGCAAATTAAAGGGATTCATTGATGTTTCCCTACTTGCATTAATATATTGTGCATTAATTTCAATTCTTTTTTCTGTAAAATGGGGATAATAGGTTATCTTATAGGTTGTTGTGTAAACCAAATAAGTTAATGCATGTAAAAGTCTTATAGTGATTTAATAAGTGTTAGGTATTTTTATCTAATGTGTGTCTCTATTTGTTACTCAATTTGAAAAATCCTGATTGGATTCAGGTATGTAAAAATTCATTTTTTCAAAGAAATTCACTGAGTTTTGATAGAATGGATTATCCGAAATTCAATCTAATTTTTACAGAAAACATGCCACTTTTAAACTACATTAAACAAGGTTTTTAAAGTCAGGCATTTATGTGTATTGAAGCAATCTAAGAAGACTCACACTTAAATTATTTTTTTATGAAATATGCCCTAGATGATTATGATGATTATGGTTATTATTATTGCAGAGCAGAGGGTTCACTATTAAGTTGATCTAATTCCTATGCTGCATTATATAAATTCTAAGGAGCAAGTACATATTGTGTCACAAAGTGTAATTCATGAGTTATGATTGTTAATAATGGATTCTAATGGTGACCATGATGATGATTCAATCTAATGCCCTACATTAATAAAGAGCATAGAGGATAAGGAAAATTGTTTGGGTATCATCCTTCACCCTACCCCACACCCGTGACCTACAAGAAATTATCCAGTAAAACCAAGGAAACACTTATATGTAGAAAAAATTATATAAACATACATAGGGAGAGTTTTTTAATGCCCCATGAAATTGTCCCTCCTGAACTGACCTTTATATTTAAGACCTTTACAGTAGCAGTATGCACAACTTCAGAGATTGTATTTTTAAATCCCTGAACATTTACATTTAGTTTTCCCTTTTACACATCCACAGACCATGTACCAATTTCCCATAGTAAAATCTGCTGGAACTGCCTTCTAGTGGAATTTTATTTCTTTTTCTGAAAATATCTAGATATCTACCTATAAAAGAGATTGTCATACTGATCTTTTTGATACTGGGAGTTAAAAGAAAGTACATGTCACTGATTTCTAAATGACTTGAATTTCATCCAGGTAGTTGATGGAGAAAACAGAGAACGTAAGAAATGTCAAGTACATGTAGCTTCTAGCCCCATTTCAAAATTGATTTATTGTAAATCAATGCTAATAAGGCAACCTCTTGTTTAGGGAAATTATTTAGAGAAAGCGATACCTACAACTGACCTGGATAGTGTGGTGTTTTTAGTAATTTCTGGATAAATTTTTACTACAATTTTCGTGAACACCAAGTATCACAAGAATCCCTACTTTCTCTATTTTCTTCTCTACTTTCTCTATTCTCCTGGGGGATTTTATATTCACCCTTTGCTGTAACAGTTGCCTTCAAGACAATGACTCCCAAATCCACACCTGCACTTTTAGGGTGTCCGTGTAGGGGATTTCCACGTGATTATTCCACAGATAACTCACATTCAACATTACTCAAATCAAATCCACCAAAGCCTCCTCTACATCTGCTATTCCTCACATATTCCTGTTTTCCTCAGTGATCCCACCAGCTAGCCAGCCTGCCCAAACTGATTTGTTGTATTTACCGTGTCCTCTTCAACTAGGACTTTAAAGTTCTCCATATACTTCTTCATTAGGGCTGCAGAGATTTTCTCCCACCTTCAACACAGCACGTCTTCAGATACAGACCACTTATTTTTTATCTTGTTTTAGCAGTCAGATCACTCTTTTGAGCTAAACAGGTGTGTCTAAAACCTGGGGAACCAGGTTTCACAGTTATCAACCCGTGCTCCTTGGACTCACACGCACAATTCCATGAGTGGGTCTATCTGCGTGTTCTAGACCTAGAGATCTGATGATTTTATAAAACCCAGTCTATCTCCCTCCAGATGTCCCTGTTTTCAGTTTGCACTCACCTGAAAGAGATTTATGGTCCCCTATTGTTGATATTCTGCAATCATTGATGTTTATGCTCATACCCAAGCCTGGCTTCCAGAGACACACCTGGGCTCTCTGGTGGCCCATGGTATGGTGGGGGGTGGAACGTTTTCCGACGTTTCTATTGCCAAGTACCTTGCTTAGAAATCAGGCCTGACACAGATTCACAGAGCCTAGTCCCATCCCCATAGGCTGATACTCTGCCACCTCCCCTGAAGTAGCAGACTCCTCAAAATGACCCAGGGCTTGGAAGCATCCACTGGTACTATCCCACCAGCCCCTTGAAGCCTAGCTGGAGTCTCCATAGAAACCGGGTACATCTCTATGGAAATGGGCTCCCTTTTCCTGCCCCAGTGTGATGCAGCTCTCAGAGAAGCTCAATAGTGAGGGTTTTTCCATTTATAGCAATTAGGATAATCAAGTGTTCTGAGCTTGCTAAGCCTTAGATGGCAGATTCCTGCTATATTCTTTAAGATTTCTGCCATTAATGTTGCCTGAGATGCCAACTTGCCATCCCACTAACTATAAGACAGTGTTCTCAGTCAAGAACAATCCCACAACCAATAACACACACACACACACACACACACACACACACACACACACACACACACATGCACACGCCCATCCATCATGGTGAGCAAGGCTTTGTATCTGTGATACAGACCGAATGCACCCACCAATCACATTCACTGCTTCAAACAGATCGTTATCAGGAAACAACTGATGTCACTTGTAAAATGTGATATGTCCTGCACTATCATTGTGGTAAAAAAGAGAAGTAGAGAAATGCAAAAAATGGGAGAAAATACTTAACCTCTTAGAGACCTAAAAAAATATTTAGATGTGGTTCCAACCAATCCTCAGTTAAATATCATCTTGAAAAAATGCTTTCACTTCTATTTATCAATTTACTTACTTACTTACTTACTTACTTACTTACTTACTTACTTACTGCAGTACTAGGGATTGAACCCAGTGGCACTCTACCATGAAGCTATATCCCCAGCTCTTTCAATTATTTGGGGCGGGGGGCCTTGCAGAGTTTCAAATTTATGATCCTCCTGCCTTAGTCTTCCAAGTACCTGGGATTACAGGCAGGTACCACTCTTCCCCATTAATTACTTATTTTTAAAATAAGGCTATTTTTAAAAATTGAACTATAATTTGTACTCAAAGAATGCAGAGGTCTAAAGTGTACAGGTTTATAATATTTTACATATATATGAACTACCAAAAATCAGGATATAAAACATTTCCATCACTTTAGAAAATTCCTTCATGCTTCAACTGATATCACCCCTTAGCTCCAAAAAAAAAAAAGACCACCATTATTACTTTACCATTATAGCTGTTTTGCTAATTTTTGAAATTTATTTAAATGAAAAATACAGTATATATATTTTTTTTCCTTTTTTTAATTTTTTTTTTATTGTTGGTCGTTCAAAACCTTACACAGTTCTTAATACATCATATTTCACAGTTTGATTCAAGCGGGTTATGAACTCCCAACTTTACCCCGTATACAGATTGCTGTATCACATCAGTTACCCTTCCATTGATTGACATATTGCCTTTCTAGTGTCTGATGTATTCTGCTGTCAGTCCTATTCTCTACTATCCCCCCTCCCCTCCCCTCCCCTCCCCTTTTCTCTCTACCCCTTCTACTGTAAATCATTTCTTCCATTTGTATTATCTTGTCTTACCCCTCCATTACATAGTTCTTGATATATCATATTTCACATTTTGATTCAAGTGGGTTATGCACTCCCATATTGCCCCTTATACAGCTTGCAGAATCACATCAGTTTCACTTCCATTGCTTTACATATTGTCATCCTAGTGTCTGTTGTATTCTGCTGCCTTTCCTATCCTCTACTATCCCCCCTCCCCTCCCCTCCCCTCCCCTCTTCTCTCTCTACCCCCACTACTGCAATTCATTCCTCCCCCTTGTATTATTTTTCCCTTTCCCCTCACTTCCTCTTGTATGTAATTTTGTATAAACCTAAGGGTCTCGTTCCATTTCCATGCTATTTCCCTTCTCTCTCCCTTTCCCTCCCACCTCTCAACCCTGTTTAATGATGGTCTTCTTCTTGTGCTCTTCTTCCCTAGTCTGTTCTTAATTACTCTCCTTATATCAACGAAGACATTTGGCATTTGTTTTTTTGGGCTTGGCTAGCTTCGCTTAGCATAATCTGCTCTAATGCCATCCATTTCCCTCCAAATTCTATGATTTTGTCATTTCTTAATGCAGAGTAATACTCCATTGTGTATAAATGCCACTTTTTTTTTATCCATTCGTCTATTGAAGGGCATCTAGGTTGGTTCCACAGTCTTCCTATTGTGAATTGTGCTGCTATGAACATCGATGTAGCAGTGTCCCTGTAGCATGCTCTTTTTAGGTCTTTAGGGAATACACTGAGAAGGGGGATAGCTGGGTCAAATGGTGGTTCCATTCCCAGCTTTCCAAGAAATCTCCATACTGCTTTCCAAATTGGCTGCACCAATTTGCAGTCCCAACAACAATGTACAAGTGTACCCTTTTCCCCACATCCTCGCCAGCACTTATTGTTGTTTGACTTCGTAATGGCTGCCAATCTTACTGGAGTGAGATGGTATCTTAGGGTGGTTTTGATTTGCATTTCTCTGACTGCTAGAGATGGTGAGCATTTTTTCATGTACTTGTTGATCGATTGTATGTCCTCCTCTGAGAAGTGTCTGTTCAAGTCCTTGGCCCAATTGTTGATGGGATTATTTGTTATCTTATTGTCTAATTTTCTGAGTTCTTTATATACTCTGGATATTAGGGCTCTATCTGAAGTGTGAGGAGTAAAGATTTGTTCCCATGATGTAGGCTCCCTATTTACCTCTCTAATTGTTTCTTTTGCTGAGAAAAAACTTTTTAGTTTGAGTAAGTACCATTTGTTGATTCTAGATGTTAACTCTTGTGCTATGGGTGTCCTATTGAGGAATTTGGAGCCCGACCCCACAGCATGTAGGTCGTAGCCAACTTTCTCTTCTATCAGATGTCGTGTCTCTGATTTGATATCGAGCTCCTTGATCCATTTTGAGTTAACTTTTGTGCATGGCGAGAGAAAGGGATTCAATTTCATTTTGTTGCATATGGATTTCCAATTTTCCCAGCACCATTTGTTGAAGATGCTATCCTTCCTACATTGCATGCTTTTAGCCCCTTTATCAAATATAAGAAAGTTGTAGTTTTGTGGGTTGGTTTCTGTGTCCTCTATTCTGTACCATTGGTCCACCCGCCTGTTTTGGTACCAGTACCATGCTGTTTTTGTTACTATTGCTCTGTAGTATAGTTTGAAATCTGGAATCGCTATACCACCTGATTCACACTTCCTGCTTAGTATTGTTTTTGCTATTCTGGGTCTTTTATTCTTCCATATGAATTTCATGATTGCTTTCTCCATTTCTACAAGAAATGCCGTTGGGATTTTGATTGGCATTGCATTGAACCTATAGAGAACTTTTGGTAATATCGCCATTTTGATGATGTTAGTTCTGCCTATCCATGAACAGGGTATATTTTTCCATCTTCTAAGGTCTTCTTCAATTTCTCTCTTTAGGGTTCTGTAGTTTTCATTGTATAAGTCTTTCACCTCTTTTGTTAGGTTGATTCCCAAGTATTTTATTCTTTTTGAGGATATTGTGAACGGGGTGGTTGTCCTCGTGTCCATTTCAGAGGATTTGTCGCTGATATACAGGAATGCCTTTGATTTATGCGTGTTGATTTTATAACCTGCCACTTTGCTGAATTCATTTATTAGCTCTAACAGTTTCTTTGTAGACCATATTGGGTCTGCTAGGTATAGAATCATGTCATCTGCAAATAGTGATAACTTAAGTTCTTCTTTTCCAATTTTTATGCCTTTAATTTCTTTCGTCTGTCTAATTGCTCTGGCCAGTGTTTCGAGAACTATGTTGAACAGGAGTGGTGAGAGAGGGCATCCCTGTCTTGTTCCAGATTTTAGAGGGAATGCCTTCAATTTTTCTCCATTCAGAATGATGCTAGCCTGAGGCTTAGCATAAATTGCTTTTACAATGTTGAGGTATGTTCCTGTTATCCCTAGTTTTTCGAGAGTTTTGAACATAAACGAATGCTGTACTTTGTCGAATGCTTTTTCTGCATCTATCGAGATGATCATATGGTTCTTATTTTTAAGTCTATTGATGTGGTGAATAACATTTATTGATTTCCGTATATTGAACCAACCTTGCATACCAGGGATGAATCCTACTTGATCATGGTGCACAATTTTTTTGATATGTTTTTGTATCCGATTTGCCAGAATTTTATTGAGGATTTTTGCATCTAGGTTCATTAGAGATATTGGTCTGTAGTTTTTTTTCTTTGAAGTGTCTTTGTCTGGTTTCAGAATCAGGGTGATGTTGGCCTCGTAGAATGAATTTGGAAGTTCTCCCTCTTTTTCTATTTCCTGAAATAGCTTGAAAAGTATTGGTATTATTTCCTCTTTAAAGGTTTTGTAAAACTCTGCTGTAAACCCATCCGGTCCTGGGCTTTTCTTAGATGGTAATCTTTTGATGGTTTCTTCTATTTCCTCAATTGATATTGGTCTGTTTAGGTTGTCTATATCCTCCTGACTCAATCTGGGCAGATTATATGACTTGAGAAATTTATCGATGCCTTCACTATCTTCTATTTTATTGGAGTATAAGGATTCAAAATAATTTCTGATTATCTTCTGTATTTCTGAAGTGTCTGTCGTGATCTTGCCTTTTTCATCCCTTATGCTAGTAATTTGAGTTCTCTCTCTTCTTCTCTTCGCTAGCATGGCTAAGGGTCTGTCAATTTTATTTATCTTTTCGAAGAACCAACTTTTCGTTTTGTCAATTTTTTCAATTGTTTCTTTTGTTTCGATGTCAATAATTTCAGCTCTGATTTTAATTATTTCTTGCCTTCTACTTCTTTTGCTGTTGTTTTGCTCTTCTTTTTCTAGAATTTTGAGATGAAGTATGAGATCATTTATTTGTTGGTTTTTTCTTTTTTTAAGGAATGAACTCCAAGCAATGAATTTTCCTCTTAGAACTGCTTTCAATGTGTCCCATAGATTCCGATATGTTGTGTCTGTGTTTTCATTAAACTCTAAGAATTTTTTAATTTCCTCCTTGATGTCTTCTAAAACCCATTGATCATTCAGTAACCTATTGTTCATTCTCCAAGTGATGCATGATTTTTCCTTGCTTCTTTTATGGTTGATTTTTAGTTTCATTCCATTATGATCAGATAAGATGCATGGTATTATCTCCGCTCCTTTATATTGTCTAAGAGTTGCCCTGTGACATAATATATGATCTATTTTTGAGAAGGATCCATGTGCTGCTGAGAAAAAAGTGTAGCTGCTTGATGTTGGGTGGTATATTCTATATATGTCAATTAAGTCTAAGTTGTTAATTGTGTTATTGAGTTCTATAGTTTCCTTATTCAACTTTTGTTTGGAAGATCTGTCCAGTGGTGAGAGAGGTGTGTTGAAGTCTCCCATGATTATTGTATGGTGGTCTATTAGACTCTTGAACTTGAGAAGAGTTTGCTTGATGAACGCAGCAGCACCGTTATTTGGGGCATATATATTTATGATTGTTATGTCTTGTTGGTGTATGGTTCCCTTGAGCAGTATGTAGTGTCCTTCTTTATCCCTTTTGATTAACTTTGGTTTGAAATCTATTTTATTTGATATGAGTATGGACACTCCTGCTTGTTTCCGCAGTCCATATGAGTGATATGATTTTTCCCAACCTTTCACCTTCAGTCTATGTATATCCTTTCCTATCAAATGCGTCTCCTGTAGGCAGCATATTGTTGGATCTTGTTTTGTGATCCATTCAACTAGCCTGTGTCTCTTAATTGGTGAGTTTAAGCCATTAACATTTAGGGTTATTATTGAGATATGGTTTGTTCTTCCAGCCATATTTGTTTATTAATGCTGTTAAACCTGAATTGTTTTTCTCTTTGATTTTTCCCCCCCTTTACTGTCCTACCTCCCACTGTTGGTTTTCATTTTTGTTTTCCATTTCCTCTTCCTGTAGTGTTTTGCCAAGGATTTTTTGAAGAGATGGTTTTCTAGCTGCAAATTCTTTTAACTTTTGTTTATCATGGAATGTTTTAATTTCATCTTCCATCCTGAAGCTTAATTATATATTTTTTATCTAGCTTCTTTCACCCAGAATTTTTTTTTAGATTTTCCAATGTTATTAATGTTCCAGTATTTTTGTTTCGAAAGTAACTGAATTATTCCACTGCATGATAAACCGTGATTTGTCTTCTGTCCTTCTGCTGAAGTCATAATATTAATTTGAGTTATTATGAATATTTAGACAAGAATTTTTGTGAACTGTGCATTAATTTCCTTGGAAATATGCTAGGAATGGGATTGTTTTTAATAGAATAACTACATATTTAACTAAATTAGAAATTACTAAATATTTTTGAAAAGTAAGTGTATAGACTTCAAATTTCACCTCGAGAATCTATCGAAATAGCTAAAAAGCATGTTGTTTTCATCATTATAATAACCAAAAAAAGCAGAAGAAAATGCAAATTAATGACTTTCCTTGACTTTATTAGGGATGAAGATTATAAGGCAAACAACTAAGCGAAGTCTGGGGAGAGATAAGCAACCAAAATAATCCAGGCATTTTTTTTAACTATGAAAGAACCCCCTAGATACATAGGAGTTTATTTATAAAAAACACTCAAATAAAAAATAGTTAATGGATTGCTAAAGACTAAGTATAGACTGGTTTAAGAGCATAAAGACCCAGAGGGCTATAGACATAAGATGTTTGTATTTTTTCTTTTTCTCCATGGATTCCACCAAATGCTCCAGGAAGATAGGGAAGTATTCTGAGAAAGTGTCTTTAACGGTATCATTTCTTGGATAGGTGGAGGAACAAAGAGCAGCAACAGCAGCCCAAACTCCTCCCAGACCCATTTCCTGATTTTTTGCATAGAACAAAAGCTGTAATCTTCAGGGGCAAGAGTACCAGAAACTGTTACATTAGGACACTCAACAGAAAACCTTTGCAGCTATGGAAAGGAACAGGCCGAAATGGGTCAAAGTAGCGTGGAATGAGCGTCTCTTTCCAGGAAAGTTAAGGTTTCCATATATGGGGTGGTGTCACCTGCCCTATTTTCCTTTTTTCTTCCAGATCTCCCAACCATTTTATAACTTTTTTTCTGTGTCAACTTCCTCTACCCTAAGACATCAAGAGTCATTTTTCATCTCTACCTGACCATGTTGGCACTGACCACAATAGTGGTTTACATCAGAGATGGTTCTAGATAACAGATCTTAGGAGGTAGGTTGGATGTCTGACCTGAGGGAATTGAATATGTTTATGATGTCACAGCCCATGAGAAAAGAGACCCGATAATTCCTGGTGTGCAATGACCCAACAGAGAGTTTAAGTTATCGTGGCCTGAAATCAAATGTCTATGGAAAACTGAGCTTTGGAATAACAACATCGACCTTCAGGGTGAGAATGAACATTACAACATGACTACAGACTGCTGTTACTGACTGGAGTGGGAGACTTACAGAAAGAAAATGATAGGTTCAAGCATTATATTCCTCCTTCAAGTCAGGTACAGATCATCAGAAATATTTTCTCTCTGGAAACTGATAAAGGTTAATATCAGAATAAAACTTCCAATTTTCCAAATTGCAGAAGTACATAGAAAATTATAAATCCACAATTTCTCCAGGTCTCTCTTACGTCAATTAGGTCATTAATGGGGGAATGATTGATACCCTGTTAATTAGAATGGCAAACTACCAGTGGAATTAGACAAATCTTAGAGCCTTGAACCTTTAAATCTCCATTAACCCTCCTCCCGTGAGAAGACAAGCTTTCCCTAAATTGAAGACCCTATGGTAACTCTACCTGGGCAGTTGTCTTTTTTTTTAAGAGAGAGTGAGAGAGGAGAGGAGAGGAGAGGAGAGGGGAGAGAGAGAAAGAGAGAGAGAGAGAGAGAGAGAGAGAGAGAGAGAGAGAGAGAGAGAGAGAGAGAATTTTTAATATTCATTTTCTAGTTCTCAGTGGACACAACATCTTTGTAGGTATATGGTGCTGAGGATCAAACCCAGGCCGTACGCGTGCCAGGATAGCGCACTACTGCTGGAGCCACATCCCCAGGCTAATTGTCTTTAAGATCCTCATCCATCATCCCACATTGTCACCAGACTCTTAATTGGGGTCTGATTTTAGAACGCCTCAGGTAAGAGTATAAAATATAGCCCAGGAGAGTATAAGGGTCACACCAAAATAAAAGGTACATATTTTACTGTATTTTGTTAATAGGAGCCTTAAGAATATATAAGAGACTTTGTTTGAGTCTTCTAGACCAAAGAAGTCAGGACATATTGCTGGATCATCTTAAATGCAGTCACAGGGACGTAATCACCAGAAATGTTAGGGCCAAGGATTTTCCTGAGCCACAGGGAGTGGCTATTAGTCTCTCTTTGGTTGATGGACTGAAATCTGGACTCAGTGTTTGCTTAAGTTCAATGACCAATATGATCCTGGAATAATGGAGAGGATGGTGATCAGAAATAAATAAGGTGTTGGATGGCGTGTAATGTGACCTCTTCCCTAGCCTCACAGCTGGATATGGAGGAGGGCCTAGAGCACCAGCCTTCGCCAAGGTCTCCTGGACATGCATTCAGAAGGCAGCACCAGATCCTTGTAAAACCCGCAGCCGCTGTCCTCGTCAGCCTGGGAAGACATTAACAGATGACATCGTTGAAACGGGTTCCCTGATTTCAGTGAGAATAAGGGGACCCTTAAGTAGAAGAGTCAATGTGGTGGAGTAGTGATCAGAACATTTGAATCTTTAGAGATTTTTGACAGTGGTAAATGATCGTGGTATTTATAGATGGGAAAAAATGGGCACGCTCCTAGAATAGTGCCTGTCCCATGTAATGTGAAACTCTTCTTTTCACACTTCATTGGTGCATTGTAGTGGTCCATAATGGTGGGATTTGCTGACACATATTTGAACATGCACACAAAATAACCATGAACTTTGGTCAATATCATTCCAATATTTCCCTTTTCCTCACCTCCTCCCCTGGTGCCTTGACTCTACTGATCTTCCTTCAACTTTCATGATGAGACTCCCTTCCCAACTTTCCTTCCTTTTCCCCCTCTAGCTTTAACAGAGGAGAAACATACGGCCCTTAACTTTCTGATTTGCTTATTTCCCTTAATGTACTGAAGATCCATCCATCTTCCAGCATGACATAATTTCGTTCTTCCTTATGGCTGAATGAAATTCCAGTGTGCATATACCAGATGTTCTTTATCCATTCGTCCACTGATGTCACCTCGGCTGGTTCATGGGCATGTATGTGTCATTATAGTATGATGACTTCGATCCGCTGTGATAAATACCAAGCAGAGGTAGAGCTGGGTCACAGCGTGGTCCATGGCTACTCCTGAGGAGCCTCCATCCCGATTTCCGTGGTGGTTGTGCTGATTTACATGCCCACCAACAGGGTGAGAGTTCTTCTTTCTCTCCAATTCTCTCCTTGTCACACTGGTTTCTGTTTGCATTCTTGGTGGTTGCCTTTTTCACTGAAGTGAGATGAAATCTCAGGGTAGTCTTGATTGCAAGTATTTTCATATATTTATTGGCCACTCACATATTTTCTTCTAAGACGTGTCTTTTTATTTCATTTAGTTTCCCATTTGGTAATTGGGTTGTATGATAATTGGGTTATTTAATAATTGTGGGTTTGATGTTCAGTTTTTTGAGTTCTTTATTAATATTCTGAATATTCATCCTCTTTTAGAAGAGCCTCTCATAAAGATTTTCTCCCTTTCCGTAGGTTCTCTCTTCATATTCTAATTGTCTCTTTTGCTGTGCAGAACCTTCTTAATTTCATGCCATCCTATTAGCTAACTTTTGGTGTTATCTCCTGAGCTCTGGCATCCTATTGAGAAAGTCATTGCCTCTGCCTGTAGGTTGGAGTATTGACTTAGTTTTTTTTCTAGAAACTGCATAATTTCTGGCCTAGTGCCTGGGTCTGTAATGCATTTTGAGTTGATTTTTTTGCAGGTGAGCAATTGTTCAGGTCTCATTCTTTTGCATTTGAACAGGGGTGTAGAAGGACTGTTTCAGAGAGTAGATGTTAAAGACTGGGGTGCAGAAGAACTGTTGCAGAGAGCAGAAGTTGGAGACTGAGGTGCAGAAAGACTGTTAAAGAAAGCAGAGTATGGAGACTGGGGTGCAGAAGGATCGTTGCAGAGAGCAGAGATTGGAGGCTGGGGTGCAGAAGGACTGAAAGAGAAAGCAGATGTTGGAGACCGGGGTGCAGAATGATCGTTACAAAAAGCAGAGGTAGGAGACTCTGGTTCAGTAGGACTGTTACAGAGAGCAGAGGTTGGAGACTGCGGTGCAGAAGGACTGTTACAGAGAACAGAGTTTAAAGACTGAGGTGCAGAAGGCCTGATAGAGGAAGCAGATGTTGGAGACTGGGGTGCAGAAATACCGTTACAGAGAGCAGAGGTAGAAGACTCTGGTTCAGAAGGACTGTTACAGAGAGCAGAGGTTTGAGACTGGGGTGTACAAGGACCGTTTAGAGAGCGAGGTTGGAGACTGAAGTGCAGAAGGAATGTTGCAGAGAGCAGAGGTTAGAGACAGGGGTGCAGAAGGCTCGTTGCACAGAGTAGAGGTTGGAGACTGGGGTGCAGAAGGCCTCTTACAGAGAGAAGAGTTTGGAGACTTGAGTGCAGAAGGCCTGTTACAGAGAGCAGAAGTTGGAGACTGTCGTGCAGAAGGACTGTTACAGAGAGCATAGTTTGCAGACTGGGTTTCAGAAGGGTTTTACAGAAAGCAGAGGTTGTAGACTGAGGTACAGAAGGACTGATACAGAGAGCAGAAGTTTGAGACTGGGGTGCAGAAGGATTGTTGTAGAGAGCAGAGTTTTAAGACTGAGGTACAGAAGAACTGTTGCAAAGAGCAGATGTTGGAGACTAAGGTGCACAAGGACTTTTGAAGTGAGGAGAAGTTGAAGACTGGGGAGCAGAAGGATCGTTGCAGAGAGCACAGGTTTGAGACTGGGGTGCAAAAGGACTGATACAGAAAGCAGAAGTTGGAGACTCCTGTAAAGGCCTGTTACAGAGAACAGAGTTTGGAGACTGGGGTGCAGAAGGACTGTTACAGAGAACAGAGTTTTGAGACTAGGTTGCAGAAGGATGTTACAGAGAGCAGAGGTTGGAGACTGTGGTGCACAAGAACTCATACCGAAAGCAGAGTTTGGAAACTGGGGTGTAGAAGGACGCTTACAGAGAGCAGAGGTTGGAGACTGCATTACAGAAAAACTGTTACAGAGAGCAGAGTTTGGAGACTGGGGTGGAGAAGAACTGTTTCAGAGATCAGGTGTTGGAGTCTGCGGTGCAAAATGACTGTTGGAGAGAGCAGAGGATGTAAACTGGGGTGTAGAAGGACTGTTGCACAGAGCAGAGGTTGCAGACTGAGTTGCAGAAGGACTGTTACAGCGGGCAGAGTTTGGAGACTGTGGTGGAAAACGAAGGATACAGAAAACTGAGGTTGGATACTGTGGTGAATAAGGACCCTGACAAAGAACAAAGGGTGGAGACTGTGGTACAGAAGGACTGTTACAGAGAGCAGAGGTTGGAAACTGGGGTGAAGAATAAGTGTTTTAGAGAACAGAGTTTTGAGACTGGGGTGCAGAAGGATAGTTCCAGAGAGCAGAGGTTGGAGACTGGGGTGCAGAAAGATTGTAAAAGAGAGCAGAGTTTAGAGACTTTGGTGCAGAAGGACTTTTACAGAGATCACAGGTTGAAGACTGGGGTGCAGTAGTTCTTTTACAGAGAGCACAGGTTAGAGACTGAAGTGCAGAAGGACCCTTACATAGACCAGAGGTTGGAGACTGCGGTACAGAAGGACTATTTCAGAGAGCAGAAGTTAGAGACAGGTGTGCCAAAGGATCTGAAAGATAGCATAGGTTGGAGACTGGGGTGCAGAAGGATTATTGCTGAGAGCAGAGGTTGGAGACTGGGGTGCAAAAGGATCGTTGAAGAGAGAAGAGAATGGAGACTGGGGTCAAAAGGCCTGTTACAGAAAGCAAAGTTTGGAGATTGAGGTGTAGAAGACCTGTTACAGAGAGCAGGGCTTGGAGACTGGGGTGCAGAAGAACAGTTACAGAGAGCAGAGTTTAAAGACGGGGTTGCAAAAGGATCTTACAGAAAGCAGAGGTTGAAGACTGAGGTACAGAAGGACTGTTACAGAGAGCAGAGGTTGGAGACTGAGGTGCAGAAGGATCGTTGCAGAGAGCAGAGTTTTCAGACTGAGGTGCAGAAGGCCAGTTAAAGAAAGCAGAGGTTGGAGACTGGTGTGTAGAACGAAGGTTGCAGAGAGTAGAGGTTGGAGATTGGCGTCCAGAAGGACTGTTGCCGACAGCAGAGGTAGGAGACTAGGGTAGAGAAGGACTGCTGCAGAGAGTAGAGGTTGGAGACTGAGGTGCAGAAAGACTGTTACAGAGAGCAGAGATTGGAGACTGGGGTGCAGAAGGAGTATTGCAGAGAGCAGAGGTTGCAGACTGTTGTGCAGAAGGACTGTAACAAAGAGCACAGTATGGAAACTGGGGTGCAGATTAAGTGTTGTAGAGAACAGAGGTTGAAGACTGGTGTGTAGAGGGATCATTGCAGAAAGCAGAGGTTGGAGACTGGCTTTCAGAAGGATCTTACAGAGAGCAGAATTAGGACACTGAGGTGCAGAAGGAGTGTCGCAGAGAGCAGAGGTTTGAGATTGGGGTGCAGAAGTACTGTTGCAGAGAGAAGAGGTTGGAGTGTGAGGTGCAGAAGGACTGTTACAGAGACCAGAGGTTAGAGACCGGGGTGCAGAAGGACTGATACAAAAAGCAGAGTTTGGAGACTGGGGTGCAGAAATACCATTACAGAGAGCAGAGGTTGGAGACTGCAGTACAGAAGGACTGTTACAGAGAGCAGAGGTTGGAGATTGCAGTGGAAAAGGACTGTTACAGAGAGCATATTTTGGAGACTTGGTTGAGGAAAGACTGTTGCAGAGAGCAGAGGTTGAAAACTGGGGTACAGAAGGACTGTTGCAAAGAGCAGAGTTGGCAGAGTGAGGTGCAGAAGGACTGTTAAAGATAGCAGAGATTGGACACTGTGGTGCCAAAGGACTGTTGTAGAGAGCAGATGTTGGAGACTGCGGTGCAGAAGGACTATTGCAGAGAGTAGAGGTTGGAGATTGGGTTGCAGGAGAAATGTTGCAGAGAGCAGAGGTTGGAGACTGGGTGGAGAAAGACTGTTGCAGAGAATAACATTTGGAGATTGGGTTGCCACAGGACTGTTGCAGGGAGCAGAGGTCAGAGACTGGGGTTCAGAAGGATCATTGCAGAGAATAGATTATGAAGACTGGGGTATAGAAAGAGTGTTCTAGAGAGCAGTGGGTGAAGACTGAGGTGCAAAAAAACTGTTACAGAGAGCTGTGTTTGAAGACTGGGGTGCAGGACTAATACTGAGAGCAGAGTTTGGAGACTGGGGTGCAGAAGGATCTTACAGAGAGCAGAGGTTGGAGACTGGGGTGCAGAAGGCCTGTTACAGAGAGCAGAAGATGGAGACTGGTGTGCAGAAGGCCTGTTACAGAGAGCATAGTTTGGGAACTGGGGTGCAGCAGGACTGTTACAAAAAAGCAGAGTTTTGAGACTTCTTTTCAGAAGAATCATATAGAGAGCAGAATTTGGAGACTTAGGTGCAGAAAGACTGTTACAGAGAATAGATGTTGAAGACTGAAAGGTAGAAAGACTATTGTAGAGAGAAGAGGTTGGATACTGAGGTGCAGAAGGACTGTTGAGGAGTGCAGAGGTTGGAGACTTTGCTGTAGAAGGGCTGTTGCTGAGAGCAGAGTTTGGAGATTGGGGTGCTGAAGGACTGTTGCAGAGA
>NW_027523063.1:0-62335 GCF_052094955.1 Ictidomys tridecemlineatus | reverse complement strand
CCCAATCTTGATGATTCTTTCAGATAATGATCAGTACACCAAAACCACATGGCTCACCAAATTTCTTTCTTCTAGGTTAAACCGTTCGTTTGCAGTAACCGTTTTCATTTTTAGGTTTCACTCTGTTTTCTCCTATAGAGATACATGTATTTGGAACTGTAAATCAAACACGGTTTGTGCTAGTTCTTTGAAACTTGAAACAATAAAGCAGTTTCAAGTTCTATCTCTATGGTTTGTTTGCTGTTGATGTAGCCCTAAGCAGAGACTGGCGAAAATCACTTTCATTTAAAGGGTTTGCCAAGCTTCCAAAAATTAGGAGTTGCCTGAAATCTCAGCAAACATTTTTTCACCCAATCTTGATGATTCTGTCAGGTAATCATCAGTACACCAAAACCACTTGGCTCACCAAATTTCGTTCTTCTAGGTTAAACCGTTTGTTTGCAGTAACCGTTTTCATTTTTAGGTTTCACTCTGTTTTCTCCTGTAGGGATACATGTATTTGGAACTCTAAATCACACACGGTTTGTGCTAGCTCTTTAGAACTTGACACAATAAAGCAGATTAAAGTTCTATCTTTATGGTTTGTTTGCTGTTGATGTAGCCCTAAGCAGAGACTGGCAAAAATCACTTTCATGGAAAGGGGTTGCCAAGCTTCCAAAAAACTACGAGTTACCTGAAATCTCAGCAAACATTTTTTCACCCAATCTTGATGATTCTTTCAGGTAATGATGACTACACGAAAACCACTTGGATCACCCAATTTCGTTCTTCTAGGTTAAACCGTTCGTTTGCAGTAACCGTATTGATTTTTAGGTTTCACTCTGTTTTCTCCTGTAGGGATACATGTATTTGGAACTCTAAATCACACACGGTTTGTGCTAGCTCTTTAGAACTTGACACAATAAAGCAGATTAAAGTTCTATCTTTATGGTTTGTTTGCTGTTGATGTAGCCCTAAGCAGAGACTGGCGAAAATCACTTTCATGGAAAGGGGTTGCAAAGCTTCCAAAAAACTACGAATTACCTGAAATCTCAGCAAACATTTTTTCACCCAATCTTGATGATTCTTTCAGGTAATGATCAGTACACCAAATCCACTATTCTCACCAAGTTTTGTTCTTCCAGGTTAAACCGTTCGTTTGCAGTAACCGTTTTCATTTTTAGGTTTCACTCTGTTTTCTCCTATAGAGATACATGTATTTGGAACTGTAAATCAAACACGGTTTGTGCTATCTCTTTGAAACTTGAAACAATAAAGCAGTTTCAAGTTCTATCTCTATGGTTTGTTTGCTGTTGATGTAGCCCTTAGCAAAGACTGGCGAAAATCACTTTCATTTAAAGGGTTTGCCAAGCTTCCAAATATTCGGAGTTGCCTGAAATCTCAGCAAACATTTTTTCACCCAATCTTGATGATTCTTTCAGGTAATGATCAGTACACCAAAACCACTTGGGTCACCAAATTTCGTTCTTCAACGTTAAACCGTTCGTTTGCAGTAACCGTTTTCATTTTTAGATTTCACTCTGTTTCCTCCTATAGGGATACATGTATTTGGAACTCTAAATCAAACAAGGTTTGTGTTAGCTCTTTGAAACTTGACACAATAAAGAAGTTTCAAGTTATATCTCTATGGTTTGTTTGCTATTGATGTAGCCCTAAGCAGAGACTGGCGAAAATCACTTTCATGGAAAGGGGTTGCCAAGCTTCCAAAAAAGTACGAGTTGCCTGATATCTCCGGAAACATTTTTTCACCCAATCTTGATGATTCTTTCAGGTAATGATCAGTACACCAAAACCACTTGGCTCACCAAATTTCGTTCTTCTAGGTTAAACCGTTCGTTTGCAGTAACCGTTTTATTTTTAGGTTTCACTCTGTTTTCTCCTAAGGGATACATGTATTTGGAACTCTAAATCAAACACGGTTTGTGCTAGCTCTTTGAAACTTGACACAATAAAGCAGTTTCACGTTCTATCTCTATGGTTTGTTTGCTGTTGATGTAGCCCCCTAAAGAGATTGGCAAAAATCACTTTAACTTAAAGGGGTTGCCAAGCTTCCAAAAAACTACGAGTTTCCTGAAATCTCAGCAAACATTTTTTCACCCAATCTTGATGATTCTTTCAGGAAATGATGAGTACACCAAAACCACTTGGCTCACCAAATTTCGTTCTTCTAGGTTAAACCGTTCGTTTGCAGTAACCGGTTTCATTTTTAGGTTTCACTCTGTTGTCTCCTATAGGCATACATGTATTTGGAACTCTAAATCAAACACGGTTGTGGTAGCTCTTTGAAACTTGACACAATAAAGCAGTTTCAAGTTCTGTCTCTATGGTTTGTTTGCTGTTGATGTAGCCCTAAGCAGAGACTGGCGAAAATCACTTCATGGAAAGGGGTTGCCAAGCTTCCAAAAAACAACGAGTTGCCTGAAATCTCAGCAAACATTTTTTCACCCAATCTTGATGATTCTTTCAGGTAATGATCAGTACACCAAAACCACTTGGCTCACCAAATTTCGTTCTTCTAGGTTAAACCGTTCGTTTGCAGTAACCGTTTTATCTTTAGGTTTCACTCTGTTTTCTCCTATAGGGATACATGTATTTGGAACTCTAAATCAAACACGGTTTTTGCTAGCTCTTTGAAACTTGAGACAATAAAGCAGTTTCAAGTTCTGTCTCTATGGTTTGTTTGCTGTTGATGTAGCCCTAAGTAGAGATTGGCGAAAATCACTTTCATGGAAAGGGGTTGCCAAGCTTCCAAAAAACAACGAGTTTCCTGAAATCTCAGCAAACATTTTTTCACCCAATCTTGATGATTCTTTCAGGTAATGATCAGTACACCAAAACCACTTGGCTCACCAAATTTCGTTCTTCTAGGTTAAACCGTTCTTTTGCAGTAACCGTTGTCATTTTTAGGTTCACTCTGTTTTCTCCTATAGGGATACATATATTTGGAACTCTAAATAAAACACAGTTTGTGCTAGCTCTTTGCAACTTGAGACAATAAAGCAGTTTCAAGTTCTATCTCTATGGTTTGTTTGCTGTTGATGTAGCCCTAAGCAGAGATTGCAAAAATCACTTTAATTTAAAGGGGTTGCCAAGCTTCCAAAAAACTATGAGTTTCCTGAAATCTCAGCAAACATTTTTTCACCCAATCTTGATGATTCTTTCAGGTAATGATCAGTACACCAAAACCCCTTGGCTCACCAAATTTCGTTCTTCTAGGTGAAACCGTTCGTTTGCAGTAACCGTTTTCATTTTTCGGTTTCACTCTGTTTTCTCCTATAGGGATACATGTATTTGGAACTCTAAATCAAACACGGTTTGTGATAGCTCTTTGAAACTTTACACAATAAAGCAGTTTCAAGTTCTATCTCTATGGTTTGTTTGCTGTTGATGTAGCCCTAAGCAGAGACTGGCGAAAATCACTTTCATGGAAAGGGGTTTCCAAGCTTCCAAAAAACTACGAGTTTCCTGAAATCTCAGCAAACATTTTTTCACCCAATCTTGATGATTCTTTCAGGAAATGATGAGTACACCAAAACCACTTGGCTTACCAAATTTCGTTCTTCTAAGTTAAACCGTTCGTTTGCAGTAACCGGTTTCATTTTTAGGTTTCACTCTGTTGTCTCCTATAGGGATACATGTATTTGGAACTCTAAATCAAACACGGTTGTGGTAGCTCTTTGAAACTTTACACAATAAAGCAGTTTCAAGTTCTGTCTCTATGGTTTGTATGCTGTTGATGTAGCCCTAAGCAGAGACTGGCGAAAATCACTTTCATGGAAAAGTGTTGCCAAGCTTCCAAAAAACTACGAGTTGCCTGAAATCTCAGCAAACATTTTTTTACCAATTTTGATGATTCTTTCAGGTAATGATCAGTACACCAAAACCATTTGGCTCACCAAATTTCGTTCTTCTAGGTTAAACCGTTCGTTTGCACTAATCGGTTTCATTTTTCGGTTTCACTCTGTTTTCTCCTATAGGGATACATGTATTTGGAACTCTAAATAAAACACAGTTTGTGCTAGCTCTTTGAAACTTGAGACAATAAAGCAGTTTCAAGTTCTATCTCTATGGTTTGTTTGCTGTTAATGTAGCCCTAAGCAGAGATTGGCAAAAATCACTTTAACTTAAAGGGGTTGCCAAGCTTCCAAAAAACTACGAGTTTCCTGAAATCTCAGCAAACATTTTTTCACCCAATCTTGATGATTCTTTCAGGTAATGATCAGTACACCAAAACCAAGTGGCTCACCAAATTTCGTTCTTCTAGGTTAAACCGTTCGTTTGCAGTAACCGTTTTCATTTTTCGGTTTCACTCTGTTTTCTCCTATAGGGATACATGTATTTGGAACTCTAAATCAAACACGGTTTGTGCTAGCTCTTTGAAACTTGAAACAATAAAGCAGTTTCAAGTTCTATCTCTATGGTTTGTTTGCTGTTGATGTAGCCCTAAGCAGAGACTGGCGAAAATCACTTTCATGGAAAGGGGTTTCCAAGCTTCCAAAAAACTACGAGTTTCCTGAAATCTCAGCAAACATTTTTTCACCCAATCTTGATGATTCTTTCAGGAAATGATGAGTACACCAAAACCACTTGGCTCACCAAATTTCGTTCTTCTAAGTTAAACCGTTCGTTTGCAGTAACCGGTTTCATTTTTAGGTTTCACTCTGTTGTCTCCTATAGGGATACATGTATTTGGAACTCTAAATCAAACACGGTTGTGGTAGCTCTTTGAATCGTTACACAATAAAGCAGTTTCAAGTTCTGTCTCTATGATTTGTATGCTGTTGATGTAGCCCTAAGCAGAGACTGGCGAAAATCACTTTCATGGAAACAGGTTGCCAAGCTTCCAAAAACTACGAGTTGCCTTAAATCTCAGCAAACATTTTTTTACCCAATTTTGATGATTCTTTCAGGTAATGATCAGTACACCAAAACCACTTGGCTCACCAAATTTCGTTCTTCTAGGTTAAACCGTTGGTTTGCACTAACCGGTTTCATTTTTAGGTTTCACTCTGTTTTCTCCTATAGGGATACATGTATTTGGAACTCTAAATAAAACACAATTTGTGCTAGCTCTTTGAAACTTGAGACAATAAAGCAGTTTCAAGTTCTATCTCTATGGTTTGTTTGCTGTTAATGTAGCCCTAAGCAGAGATTGGCAAAAATCACTTTAACTTAAAGGGGTTGCCAAGCTTCCAAAAAACTACGAGTTTCCTGAAATCTCAGCAAAACATTTTTTCACCCAATCTTGATGATTCTTTCAGGTAATGATCAGTACACCAAAACCAAGTGGCTCACCAAATTTCGTTCTTCTAGGTTAAACCGTTCGTTTGCAGTAACCGTTTTCATTTTTCGGTTTCACTCTGTTTTCTCCTATAGGGATACCATGTATTTGGAACTCTAAATCAAACACGGTTTGTGCTAGCTCTTTGAAACTTGAAACAATAAAGCAGTTTCAAGTTCTATCTCTATGGTTTGTTTGCTGTTGATGTAGCCCTAAGCAGAGACTGGCGAAAATCACTTTCATGGAAAGGGGTTTCCAAGCTTCCAAAAAACTACGAGTTTCCTGAAATCTCAGCAAACATTTTTTCACCCAATCTTGATGATTCTTTCAGGAAATGATGAGTACACCAAAACCACTTGGCTCACCAAATTTCGTTCTTCTAAGTTAAACCGTTCGTTTGCAGTAACCGGTTTCATTTTTAGGTTTCACTCTGTTGTCTCCTATAGGGATACATGTATTTGGAACTCTAAATCAAACACGGTTGTGGTAGCTCTTTGAAACTTTACACAATAAAGCAGTTTCAAGTTCTGTCTCTATGATTTGTATGCTGTTGATGTAGCCCTAAGCAGAGACTGGCGAAAATCACTTTCATGGAAAGGGGTTGCCAAGCTTCCAAAAAACTACGAGTTGCCTTAAATCTCAGCAAACATTTTTTTACCCAATTTTGATGATTCTTTCAGGTAATGATCAGTACACCAAAACCACTTGGCTCACCAAATTTCGTTCTTCTAGGTTAAACCGTTGGTTTGCACTAACCGGTTTCATTTTTAGGTTTCACTCTGTTTTCTCCTATAGGGATACATGTATTTGGAACTCTAAATAAAACACAATTTGTGCTAGCTCTTTGAAACTTGAGACAATAAAGCAGTTTGAAGTTCTATCTCTATGGTTTGTTTGCTGTTAATGTAGCCCTAAGCAGAGATTGGCAAAAATCACTTTAACTTAAAGGGGTTGCCAAGCTTCCAAAAAACTACGAGTTTCCTGAAATCTCAGCAAACATTTTTTCACCCAATCTTGATGATTCTTTCAGGTAATGATCAGTACACCAAAACCACTTGGCTCATCAAATTTCGTTCTTCTAGTTTAAACCGTTCGTTTGCAGTAACCGTTTACATTTTTCGGTTTCACTCTGTTTTCTCCTATAGGGATACATGTATTTGGAACTCTAAATCAAACACGGTTTGTGCTAGCTCTTTGAAACTTGACACAATAAAGCAGTTTCAAGTTCTTTCTCTATGACTTGTTTTGCTGTTGATGTAGCCCTAAGCAGAGACTGGCGAAAATCACTTTCATGTAAAGGGGTTGCCAAGCTTCCAAAAAACTACAAGTTTCCTGAAATCTCAGCAAACATTTTTTTACCCAATCTTGATGATTCTTTCAGGAAATGATGAGTACACCACAACCACTTGGCTCACCAAATTTCGTTCTTCTAAGTTAAACCGTTCGTTTTCAGTAACCGGTTTCATTTTTAGGTTTCACTCTGTTGTCTCCTATAGGGATACATGTATTTGGAACTCTAAAACAAACACGGTTGTGGTAGCTCTTTGAAATTGACACAATAAAGCAGTTTCAAGTTCTGTCTCTATGGTTTGTATGCTGTTGATGTAGCCCTAAGCAGAGACTGGCGAAAATCACTTTCATAGAAAGGGTTTGCCAAGCTTCCAAAAAACTACGAGTTGCCTGAAATCTCAGCAAACATTTTTTTACCCAATTTTGATGATTCTTTCAGGTAATGATCAGTACACCAAAACCACTTGGCTCACCAAATTTCGTTTCTTCTAGGTTAAACCGTTCGTTTGCACTAACCGGTTTCATTTTTAGGTTTCACTCTGTTTTCTCCTATAGGGATACATGTATTTGGAACTCTAAATAAAACAGTTTGTGCTAGCTCTTTGAAACTTGAGACAATAAAGCAGTTTCAAGTTCTATCTCTATGGTTTGTTTGCTGTTAATGTAGCCCTAAGCAGAGATTGGCAAAAATCACTTTAACTTAAAGGGGTTGCCAAGCTTCCAAAAAACTACGGGTTTCCTGAAATCTCAGCAAACATTTTTTAACCCAATCTTGATGATTCTTTCAGGTAATGATCAGTACACCAAAACCACTTGGCTCACCAAATTTCGTTCTTCTAGGTTAAACCGTTCGTTTGCAGTAACCGTTGTCATTTTTAGGTTCACTCTGTTTTCTCCTATAGGGATACATATATTTGGAACTCTAAATAAAACCCAGTTTGTGCTAGCTCTTTGAAACTTGAGACAATAAAGCAGTTTCAAGTTCTATCTCTATGGTTTGTTTGCTGTTGATGTAGCCCTTAGCAGAGATTGCAAAAATCACTTTAATTTAAAGGGGTTGCCAAGCTTCCAAAAAACTACGAGTTTCCTGAAATCTCAGCAAACATTTTTTCACCCAATCTTGGTGATTCTTTCAGGTAATGATCAGTACACCAAAACCCCTTGGCTCACCAAATTTCGTTCTTCTAGGTTAAACCGTTCGTTTGCAGTAACCGTTTTCATTTTTAGGTTTCACTCTGTTTTCTCCTATAGGGATACATGTATTTGGAACTCTAAATCAAACACGGATTGTGCTAGCTCTTTGAAACTTGACACAATAAAGCAGTTTCAAGTTCTATCTCTATGGTTTGTTTGCTGTTGATGTAGCCCTAAGCAGAGACTGGCAAAAATCACTTTCATGGAAAGGGGTTGCCAAGCTTCCAAAAAACTAGGAGTTTCCTGAAATCTCAGCAAACATTTTTTCACCCAATCTTGATGATTCTTTCAGGAAATGATGAGTACACCAAAACCACTTGGCTCACCAAATTTCGTTCTTCTAAGTTAAACCGTTCGTTTGCAGTAACCGGTTTCATTTTTAGGTTTCACTCTGTTGTCTCCTATAGGGATACATGTATTTTGGAACTCTAAATCAAACACAGTTGTGGTAGCTCTTTGAAACTTGACACAATAAAGCAGTTTCAAGTTCTATATCTATGGTGTGTTGCTGTTAATGTAGCCCTAAGCAGAGGTTGGCAAAAATCACTTTAAATTAAAGGGGTTGCCAAGCTTCCAAAAAACTACGAGTTTCCTGAAATCTCAGCAAACATTTTTTCACCCAATCTTGATGATTCTTTCAGGTAATGATCAGTACACCATAACCACTTGGCTCACCAAATTTCGTTCTTCTAGGTTAAACCGCTCGTTTGCAGTAACCGTTTTCATTTTTCGGTTTCACTCTGTTTTCTCCTATAGGGATACATGTATTTGGAACTCTACATCAAACACGGTTTGTGCTAGCTCTTTGAAACTTGACACAATAAAGCAGTTTCAAGTTCTATATCTATGGTTTGTTTGCTGTTGATGTAGCGCTTAGAAGAGACTGTTGATAATCACTTTCATGGAAAGGGGTTGCCAAGCTTCCAAAAAACTACGAGTTGCCTGAAATCTCAGCAAACATTTTTTCACCCAATCCTGATGATTCTTTAAGGTAATGATCAGTACACCAAAACCACTTGACTCACCAAATTTCGTTCTTCTAGGTTAAACCGATCGTTTGCAGTAACCGTTTTCATTTTTAGGTTACACTCTGTTTTCTCCTATAGGGATACATGTATTTGGAACTCTAAATCAAACACGGTTTGTGCTAGCTGTTTGAAAACTTGACACAATAAAGCAGTTTCAAGTTCTATCTCTATGGTTTGTTTGCTGTTGATGTAGCGCTTAGCAGAGACTGTTGAAAATCACTTTCATGGAAAGGGGTTGCCAAGCTTCCAAAAAACTATGAGTTGCCTGAAATCTCAGCAAACATTTTTTTACCCAATGTTGATGATTCTTTCAGGTAATGATCAGTACACCAGAACCACTTGGCTCACCAAATTTCGTTCTTCTAGGTTAAATTGTTCGTTTGCAGTAACCGTTTTCATTTTTCGGTTTCACTCTGTTTTCTCCTATAGGGATACATGTATTTGGAACTCTAAATCAAACACGGTTTGTGCTAGCTCTTTGAAACTTGACACAATAAAGCAGTTTCAAGTTCTATCTCTATGGTTTGTTTGCTGTTGATGTTGCCCTAAGCAGAGACTGGCGAAAAATCACTTTCATGGAAAGGGGTTGCCAAGCTTCCAAAAAACTACGAGTTGCCTGAAATCTCAGCAAACATTTTTTCACCCAATCTTGGTGATTCTTTCAGGTAATGATCAGTACACCAAAACCCCTTGGCTCACCAAATTTCGTTCTTCTAGGTTAAACCGTTCGTTTGCAGTAACCGTTTTCATTTTTAGGTTTCACTCTGTTTTCTCCTATAGGGATACATGTATTTGGAACTCTACATCAAACACGGTTTGTGCTAGCTCTTTGAAACTTGACACAATAAAGCAGTTTCAAGGTCTATCTCTATGTTTTGTTTGCTGTTGATGTAGCCCTAAGCAGAGACTGGCCAAAATGACTTTCATAGAAAGGGGTTGCCAAGCTTCCAAAAAACTACGAGTTTCCTGAAATCTCAGCAATTATTTTTTCACCAAAACTTGATGATTCTTCCAGGTAATCATCAGTACACCATAACCACTTGGCTCACCCAATTTCGTTCTTCTAGGTTAAACAGTTCGTTTACAGTAACCTTTTTCATTTTTAGGTTTCACTCTGTTTTCTCCTATAGGGATACATGTATTTGGAGCTCTAAATAAAACACAGTTTGTGCTAGCTCTTTGAAACTTGAGACAATAAAGCAGTTTCAAGTTCTGTCTCTATGGTTTGTTTGCTGTTGATGTAGCCCTAAGCAGAGATTGGCAAAAATCACTTTAACTTAAAGGGGTTGCCAAGCTTCCAAAAAACTACGAGTTTCCTGAAATCTCAGCAAACCTTTTTTCACCCAATCTTGATGATTCTTTCAGGTAATGATCATTACACCAAAACCACTTGGCTCACCAAATTTCGTTCTTCCAGGTTAAACCGTTCGTTTGCAGTAACGTTTTAATTTTTAGGTTTCACTCTGTTTTCTACTATAGGGATACATGTATTTGGAACTCTAAATCAAACACGGTTTGTGCTAGCTCTTTGAAACTTGACACAATAAAGCAGTTTCAAGTTCTATCTCTATGGTTTGTTTGCTGTTGATGTAGCCCTAAGCAGAGACTGGCAAAAATCACTTTCATGGAAAGGGGTTGCCAAGCTTCCAAAAACTACGAGTTGCCTGAAATCTCAGCAAACATTTTTTCACCCAATCTTGATGATTCTTTCAGGAAATGATGAGTACACCAAAACCACTTGGCTCACCAAATTTCGTTCTTCTAGGTTAAACCGTTCGTTTGCAGTAACCGGTTTCATTTTTAGGTTTCGCTCTGTTGTCTCTTATAGTGATACATGTATTTGGAACTCTAAATCAAACACGGTTGTGGTAGCTCTTTGAAACTTGACACAATAAAGCAGTTTCAAGTTCTGTCTCTATGGTTTGTATGCTGTTGATGTAGCCCTAAGCAGAGACTGGCGAAAATCACTTTCATGGAAAGGGGTTGCCAAGCTTCCAAAAAACTACGAGTTGCCTAAAATCTCAGCAAACATTTTTGCACCCAATGTTGATGATTCTTTCAGGTAATGATCAGTACACCAAAACCACTTGGCTCACCAAATTTCGTTCTTCCAGGTTAAACAGTTCGTTTGCAGTAACCGTTTTCATTTTTAGGTTTCACTCTGTTTTCTCCTATAGGGATACATGTATTTGGAACTCTAAATAAAACACAGTTTGTTCTAGCTCTTTGAAACTTGACACAATAAAGCAGTTTCAAGTTCTATCTCTATGGTTTGTTTGCTGTTGATGTAGCGCTTAGCAGAGACTGTTGAAAATCACTTTCATGGAAAGGGGTTGCCAAGCTTCAAAAAAAATACGAGTTGCCTGAAATCTCAGCAAACATTTTTTCACCCAATCCTGATGATTCTTTCAGGTAATGATCAGTACACCAAAACCACTTGACTCACCAAATTTCGTTCTTCTAGGTTAAACCGATCGTTTGCAGTAACCGTTTTCATTTTTAGGTTACACTCTGTTTTCTCCTATAGGGATACATGTATTTTGAACTCTAAATCAAACACGGTTTGTGCTAGCTGTTTGAAACTTGACACAATAAAGCAGTTTCAAGTTCTATCTCTATGGTTTGTTTGCTGTTGATGTAGCGCTTAGCAGAGACTGTTGAAAATCACTTTCATGGAAAGGGGTTGCCAAGCTTCCAAAAAACTATGAGTTGCCTGAAATCTCAGCAAACATTTTTTTACCCAATGTTGATGATTCTTTCAGGTAATGATCAGTACACCAGAACCACTTGGCTCACCAAATTTCGTTCTTCTAGGTTAAATTGTTCGTTTGCAGTAACCGTTTTCATTTTTAGGTTTTACTCTGTTTTCTCCTATAGGGATACATGTATTTGGAACTCTAATTCAAACACGGTTTGTGCTAGCTCTTTGAAACTTGACACAATAAAGCAGTTTCAAGTTCTATCTCTATGGTTTGTTTGCTGTTGTTGTAGCCCTAAGCAGAGAGTGGCGAAAATCACTTTCATGGAAAGGGGTTGCCAAGCTTCCAAAAAACTACGAGTTTTCTGAAATCTCAGCAAACATTTTTTCACCCAATCTTGATGATTCTTTTAGGGAATGATCAGTACACCAAAACCAGTTGGCTCACCAAATTTCGTTCTTCTAGGATAAACCATTCGTTTACAGTAACCTTTTACATTTTTAGGTTTCACTCTTTTTTCTCCTATAGAGATACATGTATTTGGAACTCTAAATCAAACACGGTTTGTGCTAGCTCTTTGAAACTTGACACAATAAAGCAGTTTCAAGTTCTATCTCTATGCTTTGTTTGCTGTTGATGTAGCCCTAAGCAGAGACTGGCGAAAATCACTTTCATTTAAAGGGGTTGCCCAGCTTCCAAAAATTAGGAGTTGCCTGAAATCTCAGCAAACATTTTTTCACCCAATCTTGATGATTCTTTCAGGTAATGATCAGTAACCCAAAGCCACTTGGCTCAATAAATTTCGTTCTTCTAGGTTAAACCGTTCATTTGCAGTAACCGTTTTCATTTTTAGGTTTCACTCTGTTTTCTCCTATAGGGATACATGCATTTAGAACTCTAAATCAAACACGATTTGTGCTAGCTCTTTGAAACTTGACACAATAAAGCAGTTTCAAGTTCTATCTCTGTTCTTTGTTTGCTGTTGATGTAGCCCTAAGCAGAGACTGGCGAAAATGACTTTCATGGAAAGGGGTTGCCAAGCTTTCAAAAAACTACGAGTTGCCTGAAATCTCAGCAAACATTTTTTCACCCAATCTTGATGATTCTTTCAGGTAATGATCAGTATACCAAAACCACTTGGCTCATCAAATTTCGTTCTTCTAGGTTAAACCGTTCATTTGAAGTAACCGGTTTCATTTTTAGGTTTCACTCTCTTTTCTCCTATAGGGATACATGTATTTGGAACTCTAAATCAAACATGGTTTGTGCTAGATTTTGAAACTTGACACAATAAAGCAGTTTCAAGTTCTATCTCTATGGTTTGTTTGTTGTTGATGTAGCCCTAAGCAGAGACTGGCGAAAATCACTTTTATTTAAAGGGGTTGCCAAGCTTCCAAAAAACTACGAGTTGCCTGAAATCTCAGCAAACATTTTTTCACCGAATCTTGATGATTCTTTCAGGTAATGATGAGTACACCAGAACAAATTGGCTAACCAAATTTTGTTCTGCTACGTTAAATTGTTCGTTTGCAGTAACCGTTTTCATTTTTAGGTTTCACTCTGTTTTCTCCTATAGGGATACATGTATTTGGAACTCTAATTCAAACACGGTTTGTGCTAGTTCTTTGAAACTTGACACAATAAAGTAGTTTCAAGTTCTATCTCTATGGTTTGTTTGCTGTTGATGTAGCCCTAAGCAGAGTCTGGTGAAAATCACTTTCATGGAAAGGGGTTGCCAAGCTTCCAAAAAACTACGAGTTGCCTGAAATCTCAGCAAACATTTTTTCACCCAATCTTGATGATTCTTTCAGGTAATGATCAGTACACCAAAGCCACTTGGCTCACCAAATTACGTTCTTCTAGGTTAAACCGTTCGTTTGCAGTAACTGTTTACATTTTTAGGTTTCACTCTGTTTTCTCCTATAGGGATACATGTATTTGGAACTCTAAATCAAACAAGGTTTTTGCTAGTTCTTTGAAAGTTGACACAATAAAGCAGTTTCAAGTTCTATCTCTATGGTTTGTTTGCTGTTGATGTAGTCCTAAGCAGAGACTGTTGAAAATCACTTTCATGGAAAGGGTTGCCTAGCTTCCAAAAAACTATGAGTTTCCTGAAATCTCAGCAAACATTTTTTCACCCAATCTTGATGATTCTTTCAGGTAATGATCAGTACACCAAAACCACTTGGCTCAAAAAATTTCGTTCTTCTAGGTTAAAAAGTTTGTTTGCAGTAACCGTTTTCATTTTTAGGTTTCACTCTGTTTTCTTTTATAGGGATACATGTATTTGGAACTCTCAATCAAACACGGTTTGTGCTAGCTCTTTGAAACTTGACACAATAAAGCAGTTTCAAGTTCTATCTCTATGGTTTGTTTGCTGTTGATGTAGCCCTAAGCAGAGACTGGTGAAAATCACTTTCATGGAAAGGGGTTGGCAAGCTTTCAAAAAACTACGAGTTGCCTGAAATGTCAGCAAACATTTTTTCACCCAATCTTCATGATTCTTTCAGGTAATGATCAGTATACCAAAACCACTTGGCTCACCCAATTTCGTACTTCTAGGTTAAACCGTTCGTTTTCAGTAACCGTTTTCATTTTTAGGTTTCACTCTGTTTTCTCCTATAGGGATACATGTATTTGGAACTCTCAATCAAACACGGTTTGTGCTAGCTCTTTGAAACTTGACACAATAAAGCAGTTTCAAGTTCTATCTCTATGGTTTGTTTGCTGTTGATGTAGCCCTAAGCAGAGACTGGCGAAAATCACATTCATGGAAAGGGGTTGCCAAGCTTCCAAAAAACTACGAGTTCCCTGAAATCTCAGCAAACATTTTTTCACCCAATCTTGATGATTCTTTCAGGTAATGATCAGTAAACCAAAACTACTTGGCTCACCAAATTTCGTTCTTCTAGGTTAAACCGTTCGTTTGCAGTAACCGTTTTAATTTTTAGCTTTCACTCTGTTTTCTCCTATAGGGATACATGTATTTGGAACTCTCAATCAAACACGGTTTGTGCTAGCTCTTTGAAACTTGACACAATAAAGCAGTTTCAAGTTCTATCTCTGTTCTTTGTTTGCTGTTGATGTAGCCCTAAGCAGAGACTGGCGAAAATGACTTTCATGGAAAGGGGTTGCCAAGCTTTCAAAAAACTACGAGTTGCCTGAAATCTCAGCAAACATTTTTTCACCCAATCTTGATGATTCTTTCAGGTAATGATCAGTATACCAAAACCACTTGGCTCATCAAATTTCGTTCTTCTAGGTTAAACCGTTCATTTGAAGTAACCGGTTTCATTTTTAGGTTTCACTCTGTTTTCTCCTATAGGGATACATGTATTTGGAACTCTAAATCAAACACGGTTTGTGCTATCTCTTTGAAACTTGACACAATAAAGCAGTTACAAGTTCTATCTCTATGCTTTGTTTGCTGTTGATGTAGCCCTAAGATGAGACTGGCGAAAATCACTTTAATTTAAAGGGGTTGCCCAGCTTCCAAAAATTAGGAGTTGCCTGAAATCTCAGCAAACATTTTTTCACCCAATCTTGATGATTCTTTCAGGTAATGATCAGTACACCAAAACCACTTGGCTCACCAAATTTCGTTCTTCTAGGTTAAACCGTTCGTTTGCAGTAACCGTTTTCATTTTTAGGTTTCACTCTGTTTTCTCCTATAGGGATACATGTATTTGAAACTCTAAATCAAACACGGTTTGTGCTAGCTCTTTGAAACTTGACACAATAAAGCAGTTTCAATTTCTATCTCAAAGCTTTGTTTGCTGTTGATGTAGCCCTAAGCAGAGACTGGCGAAAATCACTTTCATGGAAAGGGGTTGCCAAGCTTCCAAAAAACTACGAGTTGCCTGAAATCTCAGCAAACATTTTTTCACCCAATCTTGATGATTCTTTCACGTAATGATCAGTACACCAAAACAACTTGGGTCACCAAATTTCGTTCTTCTAGGTTAAACCGTTCGTTTGCAGTAACCGTTTTCATTTTTAGGTTTCACTCTGTTTTCTCCTATAGGGATACATGTATTTGGAACTATAAATCAAACACGGTTTGTCTAGGTTATGAAACTTGACATAATAAAGCAGTTTCAAGTTCTATCTCTATGGTTTGTTTGCTGTTGATGTAGCCCAAAGCAGAGACTGGCGAAAATCACTTTCATTGAAAGGGGTTCCCAGCTTCCAAAAAACTAAGAGTTGCCTGAAATCTCAGCAAACATTTTTTCACCCAATCTTGATGATTCTTTCAGGTAATGATCAGTACACCAAAACCACTTGGCTCACCAAATTTCGTTCTTCTAGGTTAAACCGTTCCTTTGTAGTAACCGTTTTCATTCTTAGGTTTCACTCTGTTTTCTCCTATAGGGATACATGTATTTGGAACTCTAAATCAAACACTGTTTGTGCTAGCTATTTGAAACTTGACACAATAAAGCAGGTTCAAGTTCCATCTCTGTGGTTAGTTTGCTGTTGATGTAGCCCTAAGCAGAGACTGGTGAAAATCACATTCATTTAAAGGGGTTGCCAAGCTTCCAAAAAACTACGAGTTGCCAGAAATCTCAGCCAACATTTTTTCTCCCAATCTTGATGATTCTTTCACGTAATGATCAGTACACCAAAACCACTTGGCTCACCAAATTTCGTTCTTCTAGGTTAAACCGTTCGTTTGCAGTAACCGTTTGCATTTTTAGGTTTCACACTGTTAAATCCTATAGGGATACATGTATTTGGAACTCTAAATCAAACACGGTTTGTGCTAGCTGTTTGAAACTTGACACAATAAAGCAGTTTCAAGTTCTATCTCTATGATTTGATTGCTGTTGATGTAGCCCTAAGCAGAGACTGGCGAAAATCACTTTCATGGAAAGGGGTTCCCAATTTTCCAAAAAAATAAAAGTTGCCTAAAATCTCAGCAAACATTTTTTCACCCAATCTTGATGATTCTTTCAGGTAATGATCAGTACACCAAAAAAACTTGGCTCACCAAATTTCGTTCTTCTAGGTTAAACCGTGCATTTTCAGTAACCGTTTTCATTTTTAGGTTTCACTCTGTTTTCTCGTACAGGGATACATGTATTTGGAACTCTAAATCAAACACGGTTTGTGCTAGCTCTTTGAAACTTGACACAATAAAGCAGTTTCAAGTTCTATCTCTATGGTTTGTTTGCTGTTGATGTAGCCCTAAGCAGTGACTGGCGAAATCACTTTCATGGAAAGGGGTGTCCAAGCTTAAAAAAAAGTATGAGTTGCCTGAAATCTCAGCAAACATTTTTTCACCCAATCTTGATGATTCTTTCAGGTAATGATCAGTACACCAAAACCACTTGGCTCACCAAATTTCGTTCTTCTAGGTTAAACCGTTCGTTTGCAGTAACCGTTTTCATTTTTAGGTTTCACTCTGTTTTCTCCTATAGGAATACATGTATTTGGAACTCTAAATCAAACACGGTTTGTGCTAGCTCTTTGAAACTTGACACAATAAAGTAGTTTCAAGTTCCATCTCTGTGGTTAGTTTGCTGATGATGTAGCACTAAACAGAGACTGGCGAATATCACTTTCATTTAAAGGGGTTGCCAAGCTTCCAAAAAACTACGAGTTGCCTGAAATCTCAGCCAACATTTTTTCACCGAATCTTGATGATTCTTTCACTTAATGATCAGTACACCAAAAACACTTTGCTCACCAAATTTCGTCCTTCTAGGTTAAACAGTTCGTTTACAGTAACCGTTTTCATTTTTAGGTTTTACTCTGTTTTCTCCTATAGGGATACAAGTATTTGGAACTCTAAATCAAACACGGTTTGACCTAGCTCTTTGAAACTTGACACAATAAAGCAGTTTCAAGTTCTTTCTCTATGATTTGTTTGCTGTTGATGTAGCCCTAAGCAGAGACTGGCGAAAATCACTTTCATGGAAAGAGGTTGCCTAGCTTCCAAAAAACTACGAGTTGCCTGAAATCTCAGCAAACATTTTTTCACCCACTCTTGATGATTCTTTCAGGTAATGATCAGTACACCAAAACTACTTGGCTCACCAAATTTCGTTCTTCTAGGTTAAACCGTTCGTTGTCAGTAACCGTTTTCATTTTTAGGTTTCACTCTGTTTTCTCCTATAGGGATACAAGTATTTGGAACTCTAAATCAAAAACGGTTTGACCTAGCTCTTGGAAACTTGACACAATAAAGCAGTTTCAAGTTCTATCTCTATGGTTTGTTTGCTTTTGATGTAGCCCTAAGCAGAGACTGGCGAAAATCACTTTCATGAAACGGGGTTGCCAAGCTTCCAAAAAAGAACGAATAGCCTAAAATCTCAACCAACATTTTTTCACCCAATCTTGATGATTCTTTAAGGTAATGATAAGTACACCAAAACCACTAGGCTCACCAAATTTCGTTTTTCTAGGTTAAACCGTTGGATTGCAGTAACCATTTTCATTTTTAGGTTTCACTCTGTATTCTCCTTTAGGAATACATGTATTTGGAACTCTAAATCAAACACGGTTTGTGCTAGCTCTTTGAAACTTGACACAATAAAGCAGTTTCAAGTTCTATCTCTATGGTTTGTTTGCTGTTGATGTAGCCCTAAGCAGAGGGTGGCGAACATCACTTTCATGGAAAGGGGTTGCCAAGCTTCCAAAAAACTACGAGTTGCCTGAAATCTCAGAAAACATTTTTTCACCCAATCTTGATGATTCCTTCCGGAATTGATCAGTACACCAAAACCACGTGGCTCACCAAATTTCGTTCTCCTAAGTTAAACCGTTCGTTTGCAGTAACCGTTTTCATTTTTAGGTTTTACTCTGTTTTCTCCTATAGGGATACATGTATTTGGAACTATGAATCAAACACGGTTTGTGCTAGCTCTTTGAAAGTTGACACAATAAAGCAGTTTCAAGTTCTATCTCTAAGGTTTGTTTCCTTTTGATGTAGCCCTAAGCAGAGACTGGCGAAAATCACTTTCATAGAAAGGGGTTGCCAAGCTTCCAAAAAACTACGAGTTGCCTGAAATCTCAGCAAACATTTTTTCACCCAATCTTGATGATTCTTTCAGGTAATGATCAGTACATCAAAAACAATTGGCACATCAAATTTCGTTTTTTTAGGTTAAACCGTTTGTTGGCAGTAACCATTTTCATTTTTAGGTTTCACTCTATTTTCTCCTATAGGGATACATGTATTTGGAACTCTAAATCAAACACGATTTGTGCTAGCTCTTTGAAACTTGACAGAGTAAAGCAGTTTCAAGTTCTATCTCTATGGTTTCTTTGCTGTTGATGTAGCCCTAAGAAGAGACTGGCGAAAATCACTTTCATTTAAAGGGGTTGCCAAGCTTCCAAAAAACTACGAGTTGCCTGAAATCTCAACAAACATTTTTTCACCCAATCTTGATGATTCTTTCAGGTAATGATCAGTACACCAAAACCACTTGGATCACGAAATTTCGTTCTTCTAGCTTAAACCGTTCCTTTGCAGTAACCTTTTTCATTCTTAGGTTTCACTCTGTTTTCTCCTATAGGGATACATGTATTTGGAACTCTAAATCAAACACGGTTTGGGCTAGCTCTTTGAAACTTGACACAATTAAGCAGTTTCAAGATCTATCTCTATGGTTTGTTTGCTGTGGATGTAGCCCTAAGCAGAGACTGGCGAAAATCACTTTCATGGAAAGGGGTTGCCAAGCTTCCAAAGAACTACGAGTTGCCTAAAATCTCAGCAAACATTTTTTCACCCAATCTTGATGATTCTTTCAGGTAATGATCAGTACACCAAAACCACTTGGCTCACCAAATTTCGTTCTTCTAGTTTAAATCGTTCGTTTGCAGTAACCGTTTTCATTTTTAGGTTTCACTGTGTTTTCTCCTATAGGGATACATGTATTTGGAACTCTAAATCAAACACAGTTTGTGCTAGCTCTTTGAAACTTGACACAATAAAGCAGTTTCAAGTTCCATCTCTGTGGTTAGTATGCTGTTGATTTAGGCCTAAGCAGAGACTGGCGAAAATCACATTCATGGAAAGAGGTTGCCAAGCTTCCAAAAAACTACGAGTTGCCTGAAATCTCAGCAAACATTTTTTCACCCACTCTTCTTGATTCTTTCAGGAAATCATCAGAACACCAAAACCACTTGGCTCACCAAATTTCGTTCTCCTAAGTTAAACCGTTCATTTGCAGTAATCTTTATATTTTTAGGTTTCACTCTCTTTTCTCCTATAGGGATACATGTATTTGGAACTCTAAATCAAACACAGTTTGTGCTAGCTCTTTGAAACTTAACACAATAAAGCAGTTTCAAGTTCTATCTCTATGGTTTTTTTTGCTGTTGATGTAGCCCTAAGCAGACACTGGCGAAAATCACTTTCATGGAAAGGGGTTTCCAAGCTTCCAAAAAACTACGAGTAGCCTGAAATCTCAGCCAATATTTTTTCACCAATCTTGATGATTCTTTCAGGTAATGATAAGTACACCAAAACCACTTGGTTCACCAAATTTCGTTCTTCTAGTTTAAACCGTTCGTTTGCAGTAACCGTTTTCATTTTTAGGTTTCACTCTGTTTTCTCCTATAGGGATACATGTATTTGGAACTCTAAATCCAACACGGTTTGTGCTAGCTCTTTGAAACTTGACACAATAAAGCAGTTTCAAGTTCTATCTCTGTGGTTTGTTTGCTGTTGATGTAGCCCTAAGCAGAGACTGGTGAAAATCCCTTTCATGGAAAGGGGTTGCCAAGCTTCCAAAAAACTACGAGTAGCCTGAAATCTCAGCAAACATTTTTTCACCCAATCTTGATGATTCTTTCAGGTAATGATCAGTACACCCAAACCACTTGGCTCACAAAATTTCGTTCTTCTAGGTTAAACCGTTCGGTTGCACTAACCGTTTTCATTTATAGGTTTCACTCTGTTTTCTCCTATAGGGATACATGTATTTGGAACACTAAATCAAACACGGTTTGTGATAGCTATTTGAAACTTGACACAATAAAGCAGTTTAAAGTTCTATCTCTATGGTTTGTTTGCTGTTGATGTAGCCCTAAGGAGAGACTGGCGAAAATCACTTTCATGGATAGGGGTTGCCAAGCTTCCAAAAAACTACGAGTTGCCTGAAATCTCAGCAAACATTTTTTCACCCAATCTTGATGATTCTTTCAGGAAATTATCAATACACCAAAACCATTTGGCTCACCAAATTTCGTTCTCCTAAGTTAAACCGTTCGTTTGCAGTAACCGTTTTCATTTTTAGGTTTCACTCTGTTTTCTTCTATAGGGATACATGTATTTGGAACTCTAAATCAAACACGGTTTGTGCTAGCTCTTTGAAACTTGACACAATAAAGCAGTTTCAAGTTCTATCTCTATGGTTTGTTTGCTGTTGATGTAGCCCTAAGGAGAGACTGGGAACATCACTTTCAAGGAAAGGGGTTGCCAAGCTTCCAAAAACTACGAGTTTCCTGAAATGTCAGCAAACATATTTTCACCCAATCTTGATGATTCTTTCAGGAAATGATCAGAACACCAAAACCACTTGGCTCACCAAATTTCGTTCTCCTAAGTTAAACCGTTCGTTTGCAGTAATCGTTTTCATTTTTAGGTTTCACTCTGTTTTCTCCTATAGGGATACATGTATTTGGAACTCTAAATCATACACGGTTTGTTCAAGCTCTTTGAAACTTAACACAATAAAGCAGTTTCAAGTTCTATCTCTATGGTATTTTTTTGCTGTTGATGTAGCCCTAAGCAGAGACTGGCGAAAATCACTTTCATGGAAAGGGGTTTCCAAGCTTCCAAAAAACTACGAGTAGCCTTAAATCTCAACAAATATTTTTTCACCCAATATTGATGATTCTTTCAGGTAATGATCAGTACACCAAAATCACTTGGCTCACCAAATTTCGTTCTTCTAGGTAAAACCGTTCGTTTGCACTAACCGTTTTCTTTTATAGGTTTCACTCTGTTTTCTCCTATACGGTACATGTATTTGGAACTAAAAATTAAACAGAGTTTCTGCTAGCTCTTTGAAACTTGACACAATAAAGCAGACTCAAGTTCTATCTCTATGGTTTGTTTGCTGTTGATGTAGCCCTAAGCAGAGACTGGCGAAAATCACTTTCATGGAAAGGGGTTGCCAAGCTTCCAAAAAACTACGAGTTGCTTGAAATCTCAGCAAACATTTTTTCACCCAATCTTGATGATTCTTTCAGGTCATGATCAGTACACCAAAACCACTTGGGTCACCAAATTTCGTTATTCTAGGTTAAACCGTTCGTTTGCAGTAACCGTTTTCATTTTTAGGTTTCACTCTGTTTTCTCCTATAGGGATACATGTATTTGGAACTCTAAACCAAACACGATTTGTGTTAGCTCTTTGAAACTTGACACAATAAAGCAGTTTCAAGTTCTCTCTCTGTGGTTTGTTTGCTGTTGATGTAGCCCTAAGCAGAGACTGGCGAAAATCACTTTCATGGAAAGGGATTGCCATGCTTCCAAAAAACTACGAGTAGCCTGAAATCTCAGCAAACATTTTTTCACCCAATCTTGATGATTCTTTCAGGTAATGATCAGTACACCAAAACCACTTGGCTCACCAAATTTCGTTCTTCTAGGTTTATCCGTTGGTTTGCACTAACCGTTTTCATTTTTAGGTTTCACTCTGTTTTCTCCTATAGGGATACATGTATTTGGAACTCTAAATCAAACACGATTTGTGATAGCTCTTTGAAACTTGACACAATAAAGCAGTTTCAAGTTCTATATCTATTGTTTGTTTCTGTTGATGTAGCCCTAAGCAGAGACTGGCGAACATCACTTTCATGGAAAGGGGTTGCCAAGCTTCCAAAAAACTACGAGTTTTCTGAAATCTCAGAAAACATTTTTTCACCCAATCTTGATGATTCTTTCAGGAAATGATCAGAACACCAAAACCACTTGGCTCACCAAATTTCGTTCTCCTACGTTAAACCGTTCGTTTGCAGTAACCATTTTCATTTTTAGGTTTCTCTCTGTTTTCTCCTATAGGGATACATATATTTGGAACTCTAAATCAAACACGGTTTGTGCTAGTCTTTGAAACTTGACACAATAAAGCAGTTTCATGTTCTATCTCTGTGGTTTGTTTGCTGTTGATGTAGCCCTAAGCAGAGACTGGCGAAAATCACTTTCATGGAAAGGGGTTGCCAAACTTTCAAAAAACTACGATTTGCCTGAAATCTCAGCCAACATTTTTTCACCCAATCTTGATGATTCTTTCAGGTAATGATCAGTACACCAAAACCACTTGGCTCACCAAATTTCGTTCTTCTAAGTTAAACCGTTCGTTTGCAGTAACCGTTTTCATTTTTAGGTTTCACTCTTTTTTCTTCTATAGAGATACATGTATTTGGAACTCTAAATGAAACACGGTTTGTGCTAGCTCTTTGAATCTTGACACAATAAAGCAGTTTCAAGTTCTATCTCTATGATTTGTTTGCTGTTGATGTAGCCCTAAGCAGAGACTGGCCAAAATCACATTCATGGAAAGGGGTTGCCAAGCTTCCAAAAAACTACGAGTTGCCTGAAATCTCAGCAAATATTTTTTCACCCAATCTTGATGATTCTTTCAGGTAATTATCAGTACAACAAAGCCACTTGGCTCACCAAATTTCGTTCTTCTAGTTTAAACCATTCGTTTGCAGTAACCGTTTTCATTTTTAGGTTTCACTCTGTTTTCTCTTATAGTAATACATGTATTTGGAACTCTAAATCAAACACGGTTTTTGCTAGCTCTTTGAAACTTGACACAATAAAGCAGTTTCAAGTTCTATCTCTATGGTTTGTTTGCTGTTGATGTAGCCCTAAGCACAGAGTAGCGAAAATCACTTTCATTGAAAGGGTTGCCAAGATTCCAAAAAACAACGAGTTGCCTGAAATCTCAGCAAACATTTTTTCACCCAATCTTGATGATTCTTTCAGGTAATGATCAGTACACCAAAACCACTAGGCTCACCAAGTTTCGTTCTTCTAGGTTAAACCGTTCGTTTGCAGTAACCGTTTTTATTTTTAGGTTTCACTTTATTTTCTCCTATTGGGATACATGTATTTGGAACTCTAAACCAAACACGGTTTGTGCTAGCTCTTTAAAACTTGACACAATAAAGCAGTTTCAAGTTCTATCTCTATCATTTGTTTGCTGTTGATATACCCCTAAGCAGAGAATGGTGAAAATCACTTTCATGGAAAGGGGTTGCCAAGCTTCCAAAAATCTAGAAGTTGCCTGAAATCTTAGCAAACATTTTTTCACCCAATCTTGATGATTCTTTCAGGTAATGATCAGTACACTAAAACCACTTGGCTCACCAAATTTCTTTCTTCTAGGTTAAACCGTTCATTTGCAGTAACCGTTTTCATATTTAGGTTTCACTCTGTTTTCTCCTATAGGGATATATGTATTTGGAACTCTAAATCAAACACGGTTTGTGCTAGCTCTTTGAACGTTGACACAATAAAGCAGTTTCAAGTTCTATCTCTATGGGTTTTTACTGTTGATCTAGCCCTAAGCAGAGACTGGCGAAAATCACTTTCATGGAAAAGGGTTGCCAAACTTTCAAAAAACTACGAGTTGCCTGAAATCTCAGCCAACATTTTTTCACCCAATCTTGATGATTCTTTCAGGTAATGATCAGTACACCAAAACCACGTGGCTCACCAAATTTCGTTCTTCTAAGTTAAACCATTCGTTTGCAGTAACCGTTTTCATTTTTAGGTATCACTCTTTTTTCTTCTATAGAGATACATGTATTTGGAACTCTAAATGAAACACGGTTTGTGCTAGCTCTTTGAAACTTGACACAATAAAGCAGTTTCAAGTTCTATCTCTATGATTTGTTTGCTGTTGATGTAGCCCTAAGCAGAGACTGGCCAAAATCACATTCATGGAAAGTGGTTGCCAAGCTTCCAAAAAACTACGAGTTGCCTGAAATCTCAGCAAACATTTTTTCACCCAATCTTGATGATTCTTTCAGGTAATGATCAGTACAACAAAGCCACTTGGCACACCAAATTTCGTTCTTCTAGTTTAAACCATTCATTTGCAGTAACCGTTTTCATTTTTAGGTTTCACTCTGTTTTCTCTTATAGGGATACATGTATTTGGAACTCTAAATCAAACACGGTTTTTGCTAGCTCTTTGAAACTTGACACAATAAAGCAGTTTCAAGTTCTATCTCTATGGTTTGTTTGCTGTTGATGTAGCCCTAAGCACAGAGTAGCGAAAATCACTTTCATGGAAAGGGTTGCCAAGCTTCCAAAAAACCACGAGTTACCTGAAATCTCAGCAAACATTTTTTCACCCAATCTTGATGATTCTTTCAGGTAATGATCAGTACACCAAAACCACTTGGCTCACCAAATTTCGTTCTTCTAGGTTAAACCGTTCGTTTGCAGTAACCGTTTTCATTTTTAGGTTTCACTTTGTTTTCTCCTATAGGGATACATGTATTTGGAACTCTAAATCAAACACGGTTTGTGCTACCTCTTTGAATCTTGACACAATATAGCAGTTTCAAGTTCTATCTCTATGGGTTTTTGCTTTTGATGTAGCCCTAAGCAGAGACTGGCGAAAATCACTTTCATGGAAAGGGGTTAACAAGCTTCCAAAAAACTAGGAGTTGCCGGAAATCACAGCAACATTTTTTCACCCAATCTTGATGATTCTTTTAGGTAATGATCAGTACACCAAAAGCACTTGGCTCACCAAATTTCGTCTTGTAGTTTAAACCGTTTGTTTGCAGTAACCGTTTTCATTTTTAGGTTTCACTCTCTTTTCTCCTATAGGGATACATGTATTTGGAACTCTAAATCAAACACGGTTTGTGCTAGCTCTTTGAAACTTGACACAATAAAGCAGTTTCAAGTTCTATCTCTATGGGTTTTTGCTGTTGATGTAGCCCTTAGCAAAGACTGGCGAAAATCACTTTCACGGAAAGGGGTTGCCAAGCTTCCAAAAAACTACGAGTTGCCTTAAATCTCAGCCAACATTTTTTCACCCAATCTTGATGATTCTTTCAGGTAATGATCAGTACACCAAAACCACTTGGCTCACCAAATTTCGTTCTTCTAGTTTAAACCATTCGTTTGCAGTTACCGTATTCATTTTTAGGTTTCACTCTGTTTTCTCCTATAGAGATACATGTTTTTGGAACTCTAAATCAAACACGGTTTGTGCTAGCTCTTTGAAACTTGACACAATAAAGCAGTTTCAAGTTCTATCTCTATGGTTTGTTTGCTGTTGATGTAGCCCTAAGCAGAGAGTGGCGAAAATCACTTTCATGGAAAGGGGTTGCCAAGCTTCCAAAAAACTACGAGTTTCCTGAAATCTCAGCCAAAATTTTTTCACCCAATCTTGATGATACTTTCAAGTAATGATCAGAACACCAAAACCACTTGGCTCACCAAATTTCGTTCTTCTAGGTTAAACCATTCGTTTGCAGTAACCGTTTTCATTTTTAGGTTTCACTCTGTTTTCTCCTATAGGGATACATGTATTTGGAACTCTAAATCAAACACGGTTTGTGCTAGCCCTTTGAAACTTGACACAATAAAGCAGTTTCAAGTTCTATCTCTATGGTTTGTTTGCATTTGATGTAGCCCTAAGCAAAGACTGGCGAAAATCATGTTCATGGAAAGGGGTTGCCAAGCTTCCAAAAAACTACGAGTTGCCTGAAATCTCAGCCAACATTTTTTCACCCAATCTTGATGATTCTTTCAGGTAATGATCAGTACACCAAAACCACTTGGCTCACCAAATTTCGTTCTTCTAGGTTAAACCGTTCGTTTGCAGTAACCGTTTTCATTTTTAGGTTTCACTCTATTTCTCCTATAGGGATACATGTATTTGGCACTCTATATCAAACACGGTTTGTGCTAGCTCTTTGAAACTTGACACAATAAAGCAGTTTCCAGTTTTATCTCCATGGATTGTTTGCTGTTGATGTAGCCCTAAGCAGAGACTGGCGAAAATCACTTTCATATAAAGGGGTTGCCAACCTTCCAAAAAACTACGAGTTTCCTGAAATCTCAGCCAACATTTTTTCACCCAGTCTTGATGATTCTTTCAGGTAATGATGAGTACACCAAAACCACTTGGCTCACCAAATTTCGTTCCTTTAGGTTAAACTGTTCGTTTGCAGTAACCGTTTTCATTTTTAGGTTTCACTGTGTTTTCTCCTATACGGATAAATATATTTGGAACTCTAAATCAAACAGGGTTTGAGCTAGCTCTTTGAAACTTGACGCAATAAACAGTTTCAAGTTCTATATCTATTTTTTGTTTGCTGTTGATGTAGCCCTAAGCAGACACTGGCAAAAATCACTTTCATGGAAAGGGGTTGCCAAGCTTCCAAAAAACTACGAGTTGCCTGAAATCTCAGCCAACATTTTTTAACCCAATCTTGATGATTCTTTCAGGTAATGATCAGTACACCAAAACCAATTGGCTCACCAAATTTCGTTCTTCTAAGTTAAACCGTTCTTTGCAGTAACCGTTTTCATTTTTAGGTTTCACTCTGTTTTCTCCTATAGGGATACATGTATTTGGAACACTAAATCAAACACGATTTGTGCTAGCTCTTTGAAACTTGACACAATAAAGCAGTTTCAAGTTCTATCGCTATGGTTTGTTTGCATTTGATGTAGCCCTAAGCAACAACTGGCGAAAATCACTTTCATGGAAAGGTTTTGCCAAGCTTCCAAAAAACTACGAGTTGCCTGAAATCTCAGCCAACATTTTTTGACCCAATCTTGATGATTCTTTCAGGTAATGATCAGTACACCAAAACCACTTGGCTCACCAAATTTCGTTCTTCCAGGTTAAAATGTTCGTTTGCAGTAACCGTTTTCATTTTTAGGTTTCACTCTGCTTTCTCCTATACGGATAAATATATTTGGAACTCTAAATCAAACACGGTTTGAGCTAGCTCTTTGAAACTTGACACAATAAATAATTTCAAGTTCTATCTCTATGGTTTGTTTGCTGTTGATGTAGCCCTAAGCAGAGACTGGCGAAAATCACTTTGATGGAAAGGGGTTGCCAAGCTTCCAAAAAACTACGAGTTGCCTGAAATCTCAGCCAACATTTTTTGACCCAATCTTGATGATTCTTTCAGGAAATGATCAGTACACTAAAACCACTTGGCTCACCAACTTTCGTTCTTCTAGGTTAAACCATTCGTTTGCAGTAACCGTTTTCATTTTTATGTTTCACTCTGTTTTCTCCTATGGGGATACATGTATTTGGAACTCTAAATCAAACTCGGTTTGTGCTAGCTCTTTGAAACTTGACACAATAAAGCAGTTTCAAGTTCTACCTCTATGGTTTGTTTGCTGTTGATGTAGCCCTAAGCAGAGACTGGCGAAAATCACTTTCATGGAAAGGGGTTGCCAAGGTTCCAAAAAACTACGAGTTGCCTGAAATCTCATCCAACATTTTTTCACCCAATCTTGATGATTTTTTCAAGTAATGATCAGTACACAAAAACAACTTGGCTCACCAAATTTCGTTCTTCTAGGTTAAACCGTTCGTTTGCAGTAACCGTTTTCATTTTTATGTTTCACTCTGTTTTCTCCTAAAGGGATACATGTATTTGGAACTCTAAATCAAACTCGGTTTTTGCTAGCTCTTTGAAACTTGACACAAGAAAGCAGTTTCATGTTCTATCTGTATTGTTTTTTTGCTGTTGATGTAGCCCTAAGCAGAGACTGGCGAAAATCACTTTTATGGAAAGGGGTTGCCAAGCTTCCAAAAAACTACGAGTTGCCTGAAATCTCAGCCAACACTTTTTCACCCAATCTTGATGATTCTTTCAGGTAATGATCAGTACACCAAAACCACTTGGCTCACCAAATTTCGTTCTTTTAAGTTAAACCGTTCTCTGCAGTAACCGTTTTCATTTTTAGGTTTCACTCTGTTTTCTCCTATAGGGATACATGTATTTGGAACTCTAAATGAAACACGGTTTGTTCTAGTTCTTTGAAACTTGACACAATAAAGCAGTTTCAAGTTCTATCTCTATGGTTTGTTTGCTGTTGATGTAGCCCTAAGCAGAGACTGGCGAAAATCACTTTCATGGAAAGGGGTTGCCAAGCTTCCAAAAAACTACGAGTTGCCTGAAATCTCAGCCAACATTTTTTCACCCAATCTTGATGATTCTTTCAGGTAATGATCAGTACACCAAAACCACTTGGCTCACCAAATTTCGTTCTTCTAGGTTCAACCGTTCGTTTGCAGTAACCGTTTTCATTTTTAGGTTTCACTCTGTTTTCTCCTATGGGGATACATGTATTTGAAACTCTAAATCAAACACGGTTTGTGCTAGCTCTTTGAAACTTGACACAATAAAGCAGTTTCAAGTTCTATCTCTATGGTTTGTTTGCTGTTGATGTAGCCCTAAGCAGAGAGTGACGAAAATCACTTTCATGGAAAGGGGTTGCCAAGCTTCCAAAAAACTACGAGTTGCCTGAAATCTACTCCAACATTTCTTTACCCTATCTTGATGATTCTTTCAGGTAATGATCAGTACACCAAAACCACTTGGCTCCCCAAATTTCGTTCTTCTAGGTTAAATCGTTCGTTTGCAGTAACCGTTTTCATTTTTAGGTTTCACTCTGTTTTCTCCTATAGGGATACATGTATTTGGAACTCTAAATCAAACACGGTTTGTTCTAGTTCTTTGAAACTTGACACAATAAAGCAGTTTCAAGTTCTATCTCTATGGTTTGTTTGCTGTTGATGTAGCCCTAAGCAGAGACTGGCGAAAATCACTTTCATGGAAAGGGGTTGCCAAGCTTCCAAAAAACTACGAGTTGCCTGAAATCTCAGCCAACATTTTTTCACCCAATCTTGATGATTCTTTCAGGTAATAATCAGTACACCAAAACCACTTGGCTCACCAAATTTCGTTCTTCTAGGTTCAACCGTTCGTTTGCAGTAACCGTTTTCATTTTTAGGTTTCACTCTGTTTTCTCCTATGGGGATACATGTATTTGAAACTCTAAATCAAACACGGTTTGTGCTAGCTCTTTGAAACTTGACACAATAAAGCAGTTTCAAGTTCTATCTCTATGGTTTGTTTGCTGTTGATGTACCCCTAAGCAGAGACTGGCGAAAATCACTTTCATGGAAAGGGGTTGCCAAGCTTCCAAAAAACTACGAGTTGCCTGAAATCTCAGCCAACATTTTTTCACCAAGTCTTGATGATTCTTTCAGGTAATGATCAGTACACCAAAACCACTTGGCTCACCAAATTTCGTTCTTCTAGGTTAAACCGTTCGTTTACAGTAACCGTTTTCATTTTTAGGTCTCACTCTGTTTTCTCCTATAGGGATACATGTATTTGGAACTCTAAATCAAAAACGGTTTGTGCTAGCTCTTTGAAACTTGACACAATAAAGCAGTTTCAAGTTCTACCTCTATGGTTTGTTTGCTGTTGATGTAGCCCTAAGCAGAGAGTGGCGAAAATCACTTTCATGGAAAGGGGTTGCCAAGGTTCCAAAAAACTACGAGTTGCCTGAAATATCATCGAACATTTTTTCACCCAATCTTGATGATTATTTCAGGTAATGATCAGTACACCAAAACCACTTGGCTCACCAAATTTCGTTCTTCTAGGTTAAACCGTTCGTTTGCAGTAACCGTTTTGATTTTTAGGTTTTACTCTATTTTCTCCTATAGGGATACATGTATTTGGAAATCTAAATCAAACACGGTTTGTGCTAGATCTTTGAAACTTGGCACAATAAAGCAGTTTCAAGTTCTATCTCTATGGTTTGTTTGCTGTTGATGTAGCCCTAAGCAGAGACTGGCGAAAATCACTTTCATGGAAAGGGGTTGCCAAGCTTCCAAAAAACTACGATTTACCTGAAATCTCAGCCAACATTTTTTAACCCAATCTTGATGATTCTTTCAGGTAATGATCAGTACACCAAAACCACTTGGCTCACCAAATTTCGTTCTTCTCGGTTAAACCGTTCGTTTACAGTAACCATTTTCATTTATAGGTTTCACTGTGTTTACTCCTATAGGGATACTTGTATTTGGAACTCTAAATCAAACACGGTTTGTGCTAGCTCTTTGAAACTTGACACAATAAAGCAGTTTCAAGTTCTATCTCTATGGTTTGTTTTTTGTTGATGTAGCCTAAGCAGAGACTGGCGAAAATCACTTTCATGGAAAGGGGTTGCCAAGCTTCCAATAAACTACGAGTTGCCTGAAATATCAGCAAACATTTTTTAACCCAATCTTGATGATTCTTTCAGGTAATGATCAGTACACCAAAACCACTTGGCTCACCAAATTTCGTTCTTCTAGGTTAAACCGTTCGTTTGCAGTAACCGTTTTCATTTTTAGGTTTCAATCTGTTTTCTCCTATAAAGATACATGTATTTGGAACTCTAAATCAAACACGGTTTGTGCTAGCTCTTTGAAACTTGACACAATAAAGCAGTTTCAAGTTCTATCTCTATGGTTTGTTTGCTGTTGATGTAGCCCTAAGTAGAGACTGGCCAAAATCACATTCATGGAAACGGGTTGCCAAGCCTCCAAAAAACTACGAGTTGCCTGAAATCTCAGCCAACATTTTTTGACCCAATCTTGATGATTCTTTCAGGTAATGATCAGTACACCAAAACCACTTGGCTCACCAAATTTCGTTCTTCTAGGTTAAACCGTTCGTTTGCAGTAACCGTTTTCCTTTTTAGGTTTCACTCTGTTTTCTCCTATAGGGATACATGTATTTGGAATTCTAAATCAAACACGGTTTGTGCTAGCTCTCTGAAACTTGACACAATAAAGCAGTTTCAAGTTATATCTCTATGGTTTGTTTTCTGTTGATGTAGCCCTAAGCAGAGAGTGGCGAAAATCACTTTCATGGAAAGGGGTTGCCAAGCTTCCAAAAAACTACGAGTTTCCTGAAATCTCAGCCAACTTTTTTTCACCCAATCTTGATGATTAATTCAGGTAATGATCAGTACACCAAAACCAATTGGCTCACCAAATTTCGTTCTTCTAGGTTAAACCGTTCGTTTGCAGTAACCGTTTTCATTTTTAGGTTTCACTCTGTTTTCTCCTATAGGGATACAGGTATTTGGAACTCTAAATCAAACACGGTTTGTGCTAGCTCTTTGAAACTTGACACAATAAAGCAGTTTCAAGTTCTCTCTCTATGGTTTGTTTGCTGTTGATGTAGCCCAAGGCAGAGACTGGCGAAAATCACTTTCATGGAATTCGGTTGGCAAGCTTCCAAAAAACTACGAGTTGCCTGAAATCTAAGCAAACATTTTTTCACCCAATCTTGATAATTCTTTCAGGTAATGATCAGTACACCAAAACCACTTGCCTCACCAAATTTCGTTCTTCTAGGTTAAACCATTCGTTTGCAGTAACCGTTGTCATTTTTAGGTTTTACTCTGTTTTCTCCTATAGGGATACATGTATTTAAAACTCTAAATCCAACAGGGTTTGTGCTAGCTCTTTGAAACTTGACACAGTAAAGCAGTTTCAAGTTCTATCTCTATGGTTTGTTTGCTGTTGATGTAGCCCTAAACAGAGACTGGCGAAAATTACTTTCATGGAAAGGGGTTGCCAAGCTTCCAAAAAACTACGAGTTGCCTGAAATCTCAGCCAACACTTTTTCACCCAATCTTGATGATTCTTTCAGGTAATGATCAGTACACCAAAACCACTTGGCTCACCAAATTTCGTTCATCTAGGTTAAACCGTTCTTTTGCAGTAACCGTTTTCATTTTTAGGTTTCACTCTGTTTTCTCCTATATGGATACATGTATTTGGAACTCTAAATCAAACACGGTTTGTGCTAGCTCTTTGAAACTTGACACAATAAAGCAGTTTCAAGTTCTATCTCTATGGTTTGTTTGCTGTTGATGTAGCCCTAAGCGGAGACTCGCAAAAATCACTTTCATGGAAAGGGGTTGCCAAGCTCCCAAAAAACTACGAGTTGCCTGAAATCTCAGCCAACATTTTTTGATCCAATCTTGATGATTCTTTCAGGTAATGATCAGTACACGAAAACCAATTGGCTCACCAAATTTCGTTCTTCTAGGTTAAACCATTCGTTTGCAGTAACCGTTTTCATTTTTAGGTTTCACTTTGTTTTCTCCTATAAGGATACATGTATTTAAAACTCTAAATCAAACACGGTTTGTGCTAGCTCTTTGAAACTTGACACAGTAAAGCAGTTTCAAGTTCTATCTCTATGGTTTGTTTGCTGTTGATGTAGCCCAAGGTAGAGACTTGCGAAAATCACTTTCATTGAATGGGGTTGCCGAGCTTCCAAAAAACTACGAGTTGCCTGAAATCTCAGCCAACATTTTTTCACCCAATCTTGATGATTCTTTCAGGTAATGATCAGTACACCAAAACCACTTGGCTCACCAAATTTCGTTCTTCTACGTTAAACCTTTCGTTTGCAGTAACCGTTTTCATTTTTAGGTTTCACTCTGTTTTCTCCTATAGGGATACATGTATTTGAAACTCTAAGTCAATCACGGTTTGTGCTAGCTCCTTAAAACTTGACACAATAAAGCAGTTTCAAGTTCTATCTCTATGGTTTGTTTGCTGTTGTAGCCCTAAGGAGAGACTGGTGAAAATCACTTTCATGGAAAGGGGTTGCCAAGCTTCCAAAAAACTACGAGTAGCCTGAAATCTCAGCCAACATTTTTTCACCCAATCTTGATGATTCTTTCAGGTAATTATCAGTACACCAGAACCACTTGGGTCACCAAATTTCGTTCTTTTAGGTTAAACTGTTCGTTTGCAGTAACCGTTTTCATTTTTAGGTTTCACTCTGTTTTCTCCTATAGGGATACATGTATTTGGAACTCTAAATCAAACACGGTTTGTGCTAGCTCTTTGAAACTTGACACAATAAAGCAGTTTCAAGTTCTATCTCTATGGTTCGTTTGCTGTTGATGTAGCCCTAAGCAGAGACTGTCGAAAATCACTTTCATGGAAAGGGTTTGCCAAGCTTCCACAAAACTATGAGTTTCCTGAAATCTCAGCCAACATTTTTTCACCCAATCTTGATGATTCTTTCAGGTAATGATCAGTACACCAAAACCACTTGGCTCACCATATTTCGTTCTTCTAGTTGAAACTGTTCGTTTGCAACAACCGTTTTCATTTTTAGGTTTCACTCTGTTTTCTCCTATACGGATACATGTATTTGGAACTATAAATCAAACACTGTTTGTGCTAACTCTTTGAAACTTGACACAATAAAGCAGTTACAAGTTCTCTCTCTATGGTTTGTTTGCTGTTGATGTAGCCCTGAGCAGAGACTGGCGAAAACCACTCTCATGGAAATTGGTTGCCAAGCTTCCAAAAAACTACGAGTTGCCTGAAATCTCAGCAAACATTTTTTCACCCAATCTTGATGATTCTTTCAGGTAATGATCAGTACACCAAAACCACTTGGCTCACCAAATTTCGTTCTTCTAGGTTAAACCGTTCGTTTGCAGTAACCGTTTTCATTTTTAGGTTTCACTCTGTATTCTCCTATAGGGATACATGTATTTGGAACTCTAAATCAAACACGGTTTGTGCTAGCTCTTTGGAACTTGACACAATAAATCAGTTTCAAGTTCTATCTCTATGGTTTGTTTGCTGTTGATGTAGCCCTAAGCAGAGACTTGAGAAAATCACTTTTATGGAAAGGGGTTGCCAAGCTTCCAAAAAACTACGAGTTGCCTGAAATCTCAGCCAACATTTTTTCACCCAATCTTGATGATTCTTTCAGGTAATGATCAGTACACCAAAACCACTTGGCTCACCAAATTTCGTTCTTCTAGGTTAAACCGTTCGTTTGCAGTAACCGTTTTCATTTTTAGGTTTCACTCTGTTTTCTCCTATAGGGATACATGTATTTGGAACTCTAAATCATACACGGTTTGTGCTAGCTCTTTGAAACTTGACACAATAAAGCAGTTGCAAGTTATATCTGTATGGTTTGTTTGCTGTTGGTGTAGCCCTAAGCAGAGACTGGAGAAAATCACTTTCATGGAAAGGGGTTGCCAAGCTTCCAAATAACTCCGAGTTGCCTGAAATCTCAGCCAACATTTTTTCAACCAATGTTGATGATTCTTTCAGGTAGTGATGAGTACACCAAAACCACTTTGCTCACCAAATTTCGTTCTTCTAGTTTAAATCGTTCATTTGCAGTAACCGTTTTCATTTTTATGATTCACTCAGTTTTCTCCTATAGGGATACATGTATTTGGAACTCTAAATCAAACAGGGTTTGTGCTAGCTCTTTGAAACTTGACACAATAAAGCAGTTTCAAGTTCTATCTCTATGGTTTGTTTGCTGTTGATGTAGCCCGAAGCAGAGACTGGAGAAAATCACTTGCATGGAAAAGGGTTGCCAAGCTTCCAAAAAACTACGAGTTGCCTGAAATCTCAGCAAACATTTTTTCACCCAATATTGATGATTCTTTCAGGTAATGATCAGTACACCAAAACCACTTGGCTCACCAAATTTTGTTCTTCTAGGTTAAACCGTTCGTTTTCAGTCACCGTTTTCATTTTTAGGTTTCACTCTGTTTTCTCCTATAGGGATACATGTATTTGGAACTCTAAATCAAACACGGTTTGTGCTAGCTCTTTGAAACTTGACACAATAAAGCTGTTTGAAGTTCTATCCCTATGGTGTGTTTGCTGTTGATGTAGCCCAATGCAGACACTGGCGAAAATCACTTTCATGGAAAGGGGTTGCCAAGCTTCCAAAAAACTACGAGTTGCCTGAAATCTCAGCCAACATTTTTTCACCCAATCTTGATGATTCCTTCAGGTAATGATCAGTACACAAAAACCAATTGGCTCACCAAATTTCGTTCATCTAGGTTAAACCGTTCGTTTGCAGTAACCATTTTCATTTTTAGGTTTCACTCTGTTTTCTCCTATAGGGATACATGTATTTGGAATTCTAAATCAAACACGGTTTGTGCTAGCTCTTTGAAACTTGACACAATAAAGCAGTTTCAAGTTCTGTTTCTATGGTTTGTTTGCTGTTGATGTAGCCCTAAGCAGAGACTGGCGAAAATAACTTTCATTTAAAGGGGTTGCCAATCTTCCAAAAAACTACGAGTTGCCTGAAATCTCAGCAAACATTTTTTCACCCAATCTTGATGATTCTTTCAGGTAATGATCAGTACACCAAAACCACTAGGCTCACCAAGTTTCGTTCTTCTAGGTTAAACCGTTCGTTTGCAGTAACCGTTTTTATTTTTAGGTTTCACTCTATTTTCTCCTATTGGGATACATGTATTTGGAACTCTAAATCAAACACGGTTTGTGCTAGCTCTTTAAAACTTGACACAATAAAGCAGTTTCAAGTTCTATCTCTATAATTTGTTTGCTGTTGATATACCCCTAAGCAGAGAATGGCGAAAATCACTTTCATGGAAAGGGGTTGACAAGCTTCCAAAAATCTAGAAGTTGCCTGAAATCTTAGCAAACATTTTTTCACCCAATCTTGATGATTCTTACAGGTAATGATCAGTACACCAAAACCACTTGGCTCACCAAATTTCGTTCTTCTAGGTTAAACCGTTCGTTTGCAGTAACCATTTTCATTTTTAGGTTTCACTCTGTTTTCTCCTATAGGGATACATGTGTTTGAAACTCTAAATCAAACACGGTTTCTGCTAGCTTTTTGAAACTTGACACAATAAAGCAGTTTCAAGTTCTCTCTCTATGGTTTGTTTGCTGTTGATGTTGCCCTAAGCAGAGACTAACGAAAATCATTTTCATGGAAAGGGGTTGCCAAGCTCTGAAAAAACTACGAGTTGCCTGAAATCTCAGCAAACATTTTTTCACCCAATCTTGATGATTATTTCAGGTAATGATCAGTACACCAAATCCACTTGGCTCACCAAATTTTGTTCTTCTAGGTTAAACCGTTCGTTTGCAGTAACCGTTTTCATTTTTAGGTTTCACTCTGTTTTCTCCTATAGGGATACATGTATTTGGAACTCTAAATCAAACACGGTTTGTGCTAGCTCTTTGAAACTTGACACAATAAAGCAGTTTCAAGTTCTATCTCTATGGTTTCTTTTCTGTTGATGTAGCCCTAAGCAGAGACTGGCGAAAATCACTTTCATGGAAAGGGGTTGCCAAACTTTCAAAAAACTACGAGTTGCCTGAAATCTCAGCCAACATTTTTTCACCCAATCTTGATGATTCTTTCAGGTAATGATCAGTACACCAAAACCACTTGGCTCACCAAATTTCGTTCTTCTAAGTTAAACCGTTCGTTTGCAGTAACCGTTTTCATTTTTAGGTTTCACTCTTTTTTCTTCTATAGAGATACATGTATTTGGAACTCTAAATGAAACACGGTTTGTGCTAGCTCTTTGAAACTTGACACAATAAAGCAGTTTCAAGTTCTATTCTATGGTTTGTTTGCTGTTGATGTAGCCCTAAGCAGAGACTGGCGAAAATCACTTTCATGGAAAGGGTTGCCAGGTTTCCAAAAAACTACGAGTTGCCTGAAATCTCAGCAAACATTTTTTCACCCAATCTTGATGATTCTTTCAGGTAATGATCAGTACACCAAATCCACATGGCTCACCAAATTTCGTTCTTCTAGGTTAAACCGTTCCTTTGCAGTAACCGTGTTCATTTTTAGGTTTCACTCTGTTTTTTCCTATAGGGATACATGTATTTGGAACTCTAAATCAAACACGGTTTGTGCTACCTCTTTGAAACTTGACACAATAAAGCAGTTTCATGTTCTATCTCTATGGTTTGTTTGCTGTTGATGTAGCCATAAGCAGAGAGGGGCGAAAATCACTTTCATGGAAAGGGGTTGCCAAGTTTCCAAAAAACTACGAGTTGCCTGAAATCTCAGCAAACATTTTTTCACCCAATCTTGATGATTCTTTCAGGTAATGATCAGTATACCAAAACCACTTGGCTCACCAAATTTCGTTCTTCTAGGTTAAACCGTTCGTTTGCAGTAACCGTTTTCATTTTTAGGTTTCACTCTGTTTTCTCCTATAGGGATACATGTATTTGGAACTCTAAAACAAACACGGTTTGTGTTAGCTCTCTGAAACTTGACACAATAAAGCAGTTTCAAGTTCTATCTCTATGGTTTGTTTGCTGTTGATGTAGCCCTAAGCAGAGACTGGCGAAAATCACGTTCATGGAAAGGGATTGCCAAGCTTCTAAAAAACTACGAGTTGCCTGAAATCTCAGCAAACATTTTTTCACCCCATCTTGATGATTCTTTCAGGTAATGATCAGTACACCAAATCCACTTGGCTCACCAAATTTTGTTCTTATAGGTTAAACCGTTCGTTTGCAGTAACCGATTTCATTTTTAGGTTTCACTCTGTTTTCTCCTATAGGGATACATGTATTTGGAACTCTAAATCAAACAAGGTTTGTGCTAGCTCTTTGAAACTTGACACAATAAAGCAGTTTCAAGTTCTATTCTATGGTTTGTTTGCTGTTGATGTAGCCCTAAGCAGAGACTGGCGAAAATCACTTTCATGGAAAGGGTTGCCAGGTTTCCAAAAAACTACGAGTTGCCTGAAATCTCAGCAAACATTTTTTCACCCAATCTTGATGATTCTTTCAGGTAATGATCAGTACACCAAATCCACATGGCTCACCAAATTTCGTTCTTCTAGGTTAAACCGTTCTTTTGCAGTAACCGTGTTCATTTTTAGGTTTCACTCTGTTTTTTCCTATAGGGATACATGTATTTGGAACTCTAAATCAAACACGGTTTGTGCTAGCTCTTTGAAACTTGACACAATAAAGCAGTTTCATGTTCTATCTCTATGGTTTGTTTGCTGTTGATGTAGCCATAAGCAGAGAGTGGCGAAAATCACTTTCATGGAAAGGGGTTGCCAAGTTTCCAAAAAACTACGAGTTGCCTGAAATCTCAGCAAACATTTTTTCACCCAATCTTGATGATTCTTTCAGGTAATGATCAGTACACCAAATCCACTTGGCTCACCAAATTTCGTTCTTCTAAGTTAAACCGTTCGTTTGCAGTAACCATTTTCATTTTTAGGTTTCACTCTGTTTTCTCCTATACGGATACATGTATTTGGAACTCTAAATCAAACACGGTTTGTGCTAGCTCTTTGAAACTTGACACAATAAAGCAGTTTCAAGTTCTATCTCTATGGTTTGTTTGCTGTTGATGTAGCCCTAAGCAGAGACTGACGAAAATCACATTCATGGAAAGGGGTTGCCAAGCTTCCAAAAAACTACGAGTTTCCTGAAATCTCACCAAACATTTTTTCACCCAATCTTGATGATTCTTTCAGGTAATGATCAGTACACCAAAACCACTTGGCTCACCAAATTTCGTTCTTCTAGGTTAAACCGTTCCTTTGCAGTAACCGTTTTCATTCTTAGGTTTCACTCTCTTTTCTCCTATAGGGATACATGTATTTGGAACTCTAAATCAAACACGGTTTGTGCTAGCTCTTTGAAACTTGACACAATAAAGCAGTTTCAAGTTCTATCTCTATGGTTTCTTTTCTTTTGAGGTAGCCCTAAGCAGAGACTGGCGAAAATCACTTTCATGGAAAGGGGTTGCCAAACTTTCAAAAAACTATGAGTTGCCTGAAATCTAGCCAACCTTTTTTCACCCAATTTGATGATTCTTTCAGGTAATGATCAGTACACCTAAACCACTTGGCTCACCAAATTTCGTTCTTCTAAGTTAAACCGTTCGTTTGCAGTAACCTTTTTCATTTTTAGGTTTCACTCTGTTTTCTTCTATAGAGATACATGTATTTGGAACTCTAAATGAAACACGGTTTCTGCTAGCTCTTTGAAACTTGACACAATAAAGCAGATTCAAGTTCTATCTCTGTGGTTTGTTTGCTGTTGATGTAGCCCTAAGCAGAGAGTGACGAAAATCACTTTCATGGAAAGGGGTTGCCAAGCTTCCAAAAAACTACGAGTTGCCTGAAATCTAAGCCAACATTTCTTTACCCAATCTTGATGATTCTTTCAGGTAATGATCAGTACACCAAAACCACTTGGCTCCCCAAATTTCGTTCTTCTAGGTTAAACCGTTCGTTTGCAGTAACCGTTTTCATTTTTAGGTTTCACTCTGTTTTCTCCTATAGGGATACATGTATTTGGAACTCTAAATCAAACACGGTTTGTTCTAGCTCTTTGAAACTTGACACAATAAAGCAGTTTCAAGTTATACCTCTATGGTTTGTTTGCTGTTGATGTAGCCCTAAGCAGAGACTGGCCAAAATCACATTCATGGAAAGGGTTTGCCAAGCTTCCAAAAAACTACGAGTTGCCTGAAATCTCAGCAAACATTTTTTCACCCAATCTTGATGATTCTTTCAGGTAATGATCAGTACACCAAAGCCACTTGGCTCACCAAATTTCGTTCTTCTAGGTTAAACCATTCGTTTGCAGTAACCGTTTTTATTTTTAGGTTTCACTCTGTTTTCTCTTATAGGGATACATGTATTTGGAACTCTAAATCAAACACGGTTTGTGCTAGCTCTTTGAAACTTGACACAATAAAGCAGATTCAAGTTCTATCTCTGTGGTTTGTTTGCTGTTGATGTAGCCCTAAGCAGAGAGTGACGAAAATCACTTTCATGGAAAGGGGTTGCCAAGCTTCCAAAAAACTACGAGTTGCCTGAAATCTAAGCCAACATTTCTTTACCCAATCTTGATGATTCTTTCAGGTAATGATCAGTACACCAAAACCACTTGGCTCCCCAAATTTCGTTCTTCTAGGTTAAACCGTTCGTTTGCAGTAACCGTTTTCATTTTTAGGTTTCACTCTGTTTTCTCCTATAGGGATACATGTATTTGGAACTCTAAATCAAACACGGTTTGTTCTAGCTCTTTGAAACTTGACACAATAAAGCAGTTTCAAGTTATACCTCTATGGTTTGTTTGCTGTTGATGTAGCCCTAAGCAGAGACTGGCGAAAATCACTTTCATGGAAAGGGGTTGCCAAGCTTCCAAAAAACTACGAGTTGCCTGAAATATCATCCAACATTTTTTCACCCAATCTTGATGATTATTTCAGGTAATGATCAGTACACCAAAACCACTTGGCTCACCAAATTTCGTTCTTCTAGGTTAAACCTTTCGTTTGCAGTAACCGTTTTAATTTTTAGGTTTTACTCTATTTTCTCCTATAGGGATACATGTATTTGGAAATCTAAATCAAACACGGTTTGTGCTAGCTCTTTGAAACTTGGCACAATAAAGCAGTTTCATGTTCTATCTCTATGGTTTGTTTGCTGTTGATGTAGCCCTAAGCAGAGACTGGCGAAAATCACTTTCATGGAAAGGGGTTGCCAAGCTTCCAAAAAACTACGATTTACCTGAAATCTCAGCCAACATTTTTTCACCCAATCTTGATGATTCTTTCAGGTAATGATCAGTACACCAAAACCACTTGGCTCACCAAATTTCGTTCTTCTAGGTTAAACCGTTCGTTTGCAGTAACCGTTTTCCTTTTTAGGTTTCACTCTGTTTTCTCCTATAGGGATACATGTATTTGGAACTCTAAATCAAACACGGTTTGTGCTAGCTCTTTGAAACTTGACACAATAAAGCAGTTTCAAGTTCTATCTCTATGGTTTGTTTTCTGTTGATGTAGCCCTAAGCAGAGAGTGGCGAAAATCACTTTCATGGAAAGGGGTTGCCAAGCTTCCAAAAAACTACGAGTTTTTTGAAATCTCAGCCAACATTTTTTCACCCAATCTTGATGATTCTTTCAGGTAATGATCAGTACACCAAAACCACTTGGCTCACCAAATTTCGTTCTTCTAGGTTAAACCGTTCGTTTGCAGTAACCGTTTTCATTTTTAGGTTTCACTCTGTTTTTTCCTATAGGGATACATGTTTATGGAACTCTAAAACAAACATGGTTTGTGCTACTTTTGAAACTTGACACAATAAAGCAGTTTCAAGTTCTATCTCTATTTATTTTTTTGCTGTTGATGTAGCCCTAAGCAGAGACTGGCGAAAATCACTTTCTTGGAAAGGGGTTGCCAAGCTTCCAAAAAACTACGAGTTTTTTGAAATCTCAGCCAACATTTTTTCACCCAATCTTGATGATTCTTTCAGGTAATGATCAGTACACCAAAACCACTTGGCTCACCAAATTTCGTTCTTCTAGGTTAAACCGTTCGTTTGCAGTAACCGTTTTCCTTTTTAGGTTTCACTCTGTTTTCTCCTATAGGGATACATGTATTTGGAACTCTAAATCAAACACGGTTTGTGCTAGCTCTTTGAAACTTGACACAATAAAGCAGTTTCAAGTTCTATCTCTATGGTTTTTTTCTGTTGATGTAGCCCTAAGCAGAGAGTGGCGAAAATCACTTTCATGGAAAGGGGTTGCCAAGCTTCCAAAAAACTACGAGTTGCCTGAAATCTCAGCAAACATTTTTTCACCCAATCTTGATGATTCTTTCAGGTAATGATCAGTACACCAAAACCACTTGGCTCACCAAATTTCGTTCTTCTAGGTTAAACCGTTCGTTTGCAGTAACCGTTTTCATTTTTAGGTTTCACTCTGTTTTTTCCTATAGGGATACATGTTTATGAAACTCTAAAACAAACATGGTTTGTGCTACTTTTGAAACTTGACACAATAAAGCAGTTTCAAGTTCTACCTCTATTTATTTTTTTGCTGTTGATGTAGCCCTAAGCAGAGACTGGCGAAAATCACTTTCATGGAATTCGGTTGCCAAGCTTCCAAAAAACTACGAGTTGCCTGAAATCTAAGCAAACATTTTTTCACCCAATCTTGATAATTCTTTCAGGTAATGATCAGTACACCAAAACCACTTGCCTCACCAAATTTCGTTCTTCTAGGTTAAACCATTCGTTTGCAGTAACTGTTGTCATTTTAGGTTTTACTCTGTTTTCTCCTATAGGGATACATGTATTTAAAACTCTAAATCCAACAGGGTTTGTGATAGCTCTTTGAAACTTGACACAGTAAAGCAGTTTCAAGTTCTATCTGTATGGTTTGTTTGCTGTTGATGTAGCCCTAAGCAGAGACTGGCGAAAATCACTTTCATGGAAAGGGGTTGCTAAGCTTCCAAAAAACTAAGAGTTTCCTGAAATCTCAGCAAACATTTTTCACCCAATCGAGATGATTAATTCAGGTAATGATCAGTACACCAAAACCACTTGGCTCACCAAATTTCGTTCTTCTAGGTTAAACCGTTCGTTTGCAATAACCGTTTTCATTTTTAGGTTTCACTCTGTTTTCTCCTATAGGGATACATGTATTTGGAACTCTAAATCAAACACGGTTTATGCTAGCTCTTTGAAACTTGAAACAATAAAGCAGTTTCAAGTTCTATCTCTATGGTTTGTTTGCTGTTGATGTAGCCCTAAACAGAGACTGGCGAAAATTACTTTCATGGAAAGGGGTTGCCAAGCTTCCAAAAAATTACGAGTTGCCTGAAATCTCAGCCAACACTTTTTCACCCAATCTTGATGATTCTTTCAGGTAATGATCAGTACACCAAAACCACTTGGCTCACCAAATTTCGTGCATCTAGGTTAAACCGTTCTTTTGCAGTAACCGTTTTCATTTTTAGGTTTCACTCTGTTTTCTCCTATATGGATACATGTATTTGGAACTCTAAATCAAACACGGTTTGTGCTAGCTCTTTGAAACTTGACACAATAAAGCAGTTTCAAGTTCTATCTCTATGGTTTGTTTGCTGTTGATGTAGCCCTAAGCGGAGACTCGCAAAAATTACTTTCATGGAAAGGGGTTGCCAAGCTCCCAAAAAACTACGAGTTGCCTGAAATCTCAGCCAACATTTTTTGATCCAATCTTGATGATTCTTTCAGGTAATGATCAGTACACCAAAACCAATTGGCTCACCAAATTTCGTTCTTCTAGGTTAAACCATTCGTTTGCAGTAACCGTTTTCATTTTTAGGTTTCACTTTGTTTTCTCCTATAGGGATACATGTATTTAAAACTCTAAATCAAACACGGTTTGTGCTAGCTCTTTGAAACTTGACACAGTAAAGCAGTTTCAAGTTCTATCTCTATGGTTTGTTTGCTGTTGATGTAGCCCAAGGTAGAGACTGGCGAAAATCACTTTCATTGAATGGGGTTGCCGAGCTTCCAAAAAACTACGAGTTGCCTGAAATCTCAGCCAACATTTTTTCACCCAATCTTGATGATTCTTTCAGGTAATGATCAGTACACCAAAACCACTTGGCTCACCAAATTTCGTTCTTCTACGTTAAACCTTTCGTTTGCAGTAACCGTTTTCATTTTTAGGTTTCACTCTGTTTTCTCCTATAGGGATACATGTATTTGGAACTCTAAGTCAATCACGGTTTGTGCTAGCTCTTTAAAACTTGACACAATAAAGCAGTTTCAAGTTCTATCTCTATGGTTTGTTTGCTGTTGTAGCCCTAAGCAGAGACTGGTGAAAATCACTTCCATGGAAAGGGGTTGCCAAGGTTCCAAAAAACTACGAGTTGCCTGAAATCTCAGCCAACATTTTTTCACCCAATCTTGATGATTCTTTCAGGTAACTATCAGTACACCAGAACCACTTGGGTCACCAAATTTCGTTCTTTTACGTTAAACTGTTCGTTTGCAGTAAGCGTTTTCATTTTTAGGTTTCACTCTGTTTTCTCCTATAGGGATACATGTATTTGGAACTCTAAATCAAACACGGTTTGTGCTAGCTCTTTGAAACTTGACACAATAAAGCAGTTTCAAGTTCTATCTCTATGGTTTGTTTGCTGTTGATGTAGCCCTAAGCAGATACTGGCGAAAATCAATTTCATGGAAAGGGGTTGCCAAGCTTCCAAAAAACTACGAGTTGCCTGAAATCTCAGCCAACATTTTTTCACCCAATCTTGATGATTCTTTCAGGTAATGATCAGTACACCAAAACCACTTGGCTCACAAAATTTTGTTCTTCTAAGTTTAACCGTTCGTTTGCAGTAACCGTTTTCATTTTAGGTTTCACTCTGTTTTCTCCTATAGGGATACATGTATTTGGAACTCTAAATCAAACACGGTTTATGCTAGCTCTTTGAAACTTGACACAATAAAGCAGTTTCAAGTTCTATCTCTATGGTTTGTTTTCTGTTGTTGTAGCCCTAAGCAGAGACTGTCGAAAATCACTTTCATGGAAAGGGTTTGCCAAGCTTCCAAAAAACTATGAGTTGCCTGAAATCTCAGCCAACATTTTTTCACCCAATCTTGATGATTCTTTCAGGTAATGATCAGTACACCAAAACCACTTGGCTCACCATATTTCGTTCTTCTAGTTTAAACTGTTCGTTTGCAATAACCGTTTTCATTTTCAGGTTTCACTCTGTTTTCTCCTATACGGATACATGTATTTGGAACTCTAAATCAAACACTGTTTGTGCTAGCTCTTTGAAACTTGACACAATAAAGCAGTTTCAAGTTCTCTCTCTATGGTTTGTTTGCTGTTGATGTAGCCCTGAGCAGAGACTGGCGAAAACCACTCTCATGGAAATTGGTTGCCAAGCTTCCAAAAAACTACGAGTTGCCTGAAATCTCAGCAAACATTTTTTCACCCAATCTTGATGATTCTTTCAGGTAATGATCAGTACACCAAAACCACTTGGCTCACCAAATTTCGTTCTTCTATGTTAAACCGTTCGTTTGCAGTAACCGTTTTCATTTTTAGGTTTCACTCTGTATTCTCCTATAGGGATACATGTATTTGGAACTCTAAATCAAACACGGTTTGTGCTAGCTCTTTGGAACTTGACACAATAAATCAGTTTCAAGTTCTATCTCTATGGTTTGTTTGCTGTTGATGTAGCCCTAAGCAGAGACTTGAGAAAATCACTTTTATGGAAAGGGGTTGCCAAGCTTCCAAAAAACTACGAGTTGCCTGAAATCTCAGCCAACATTTTTTCACCCAATCTTGATGATTCTTTCAGGTAATGATCAGTACACCAAAACCACTTGGCTCACCAAATTTCGTTCTTCTAGGTTAAACCGTTCGTTTGCAGTAACCGTTTTCATTTTTAGGTTTCACTCTGTTTTCTCCTATAGGGATACATGTATTTGGAACTCTAAATCATACACGGTTTGTGCTAGCTCTTTGAAACTTGACACAATAAAGCAGTTGCAAGTTATATCTGTATGGTTTGTTTGCTGTTGGTGTAGCCCTAAGCAGAGACTGGAGAAAATCACTTTCATGGAAAGGGGTTGCCAAGCTTCCAAATAACTCCGAGTTGCCTGAAATCTCAGCCAACATTTTTTCAACCAATGTTGATGATTCTTTCAGGTAGTGATGAGTACACCAAAACCACTTTGCTCACCAAATTTCGTTCTTCTAGTTTAAATCGTTCATTTGCAGTAACCGTTTTCATTTTTATGATTCACTCAGTTTTCTCCTATAGGGATACATGTATTTGGAACTCTAAATCAAACAGGGTTTGTGCTAGCTCTTTGAAACTTGACACAATAAAGCAGTTTCAAGTTCTATCTGTATGGTTTGTTTGCTGTTGATGTAGCCCTAAGCAGAGACTGGCGAAAATCACTTTCATGGAAAGGGGTTGCCAAGCTTCCAAAAAACTACGAGTTGCCTGAAATCTCAGCAAACATTTTTTCACCCAATCTTGATGATTCTTTCAGGTAATGATCAGTACACCAAAACCACTTGGCTCACCATATTTCGTTTTTCTAGTTTAAACTGTTCGTTTGCAATAACCGTTTTCATTTTTAGGTTTCACACTGTTTTCTCCTATAGGGATCCATGTATTTGAAACTCTAAATCAAACACGGTTTGTGCTAGCTCTTTGAAACTTGACACAATAAAGCAGTTTCAAGTTCTATCTCTATGGTTTGTTTGCTGTTGATGTAGCCCGAAGCAGAGACTGGAGAAAATCACTTGCATGGAAAAGGGTTGCCAAGCTTCCAAAAAACTACGAGTTGCCTGAAATCTCAGCAAACATTTTTTCACCCAATATTGATGATTCTTTCAGGTAATGATCAGTACACCAAAACCACTTGGCTCACCAAATTTTGTTCTTCTAGGTTAAACCGTTCGTTTTCAGTCACCGTTTTCATTTTTAGGTTTCACTCTGTTTTCTCCTATAGGGATACATGTATTTGGAACTCTAAATCAAACACGGTTTGTGCTAGCTCTTTGAAACTTGACACAATAAAGCTGTTTGAAGTTCTATCCCTATGGTGTGTTTGCTGTTGATGTAGCCCAATGCAGACACTGGCGAAAATCACTTTCATGGAAAGGGGTTGCCAAGCTTCCAAAAAACTACGAGTTGCCTGAAATCTCAGCCAACATTTTTTCACCCAATCTTGATGATTCTTTCAGGTAATGATCAGTACACAAAAACCAATTGGCTCACCAAATTTCGTTCATCTAGGTTAAACCGTTCGTTTGCAGTAACCATTTTCATTTTTAGGTTTCACTCTGTTTTCTCCTATAGGGATACATGTATTTGGAATTCTAAATCAAACACGGTTTGTGCTAGCTCTTTGAAACTTGACACAATAAAGCAGTTTCAAGTTCTGTTTCTATGGTTTGTTTGCTGTTGATGTAGCCCTAAGCAGAGACTGGCGAAAATAACTTTCATTTAAAGGGGTTGCCAATCTTCCAAAAAACTACGAGTTGCCTGAAATCTCAGCAAACATTTTTTCACCCAATCTTGATGATTCTTTCAGGTAATGATCAGTACACCAAAACCACTAGGCTCACCAAGTTTCGTTCTTCTAGGTTAAACCGTTCGTTTGCAGTAACCGTTTTTATTTTTAGGTTTCACTCTATTTTCTCCTATTGGGATACATGTATTTGGAACTCTAAATCAAACACGGTTTGTGCTAGCTCTTTAAAACTTGACACAATAAAGCAGTTTCAAGTTCTATCTCTATAATTTGTTTGCTGTTGATATACCCCTAAGCAGAGAATGGCGAAAATCACTTTCATGGAAAGGGGTTGACAAGCTTCCAAAAATCTAGAAGTTGCCTGAAATCTTAGCAAACATTTTTTCACCCAATCTTGATGATTCTTACAGGTAATGATCAGTACACCAAAACCACTTGGCTCACCAAATTTCGTTCTTCTAGGTTAAACCGTTCGTTTGCAGTAACCATTTTCATTTTTAGGTTTCACTCTGTTTTCTCCTATAGGGATACATGTGTTTGAAACTCTAAATCAAACACGGTTTCTGGTAGCTTTTTGAAACTTGACACAATAAAGCAGTTTCAAGTTCTCTCTCTATGGTTTGTTTGCTGTTGATGTTGCCCTAAGCAGAGACTAACGAAAATCATTTTCATGGAAAGGGGTTGCCAAGCTCTGAAAAAACTACGAGTTGCCTGAAATCTCAGCAAACATTTTTTCACCCAATCTTGATGATTATTTCAGTAATGATCAGTACACCAAATCCACTTGGCTCACCAAATTTTGTTCTTCTAGGTTAAACCGGTTCGTTTGCAGTAACCGTTTTCATTTTTAGGTTTCACTCTGTTTTCTCCTATAGGGATACATGTATTTGGAACTCTAAATCAAACACGGTTTGTGCTAGCTCTTTGAAACTTGACACAATAAAGCAGTTTCAAGTTCTATCTCTATGGTTTCTTTTCTGTTGATGTAGCCCTAAGCAGAGACTGGCGAAAATCACTTTCATGGAAAGGGGTTGCCAAACTTTCAAAAAACTACGAGTTGCCTGAAATCTCAGCCAACATTTTTTCACCCAATCTTGATGATTCTTTCAGGTAATGATCAGTACACCAAAACCACTTGGCTCACCAAATTTCGTTCTTCTAAGTTAAACCGTTCGTTTGCAGTAACCGTTTTCATTTTTAGGTTTCACTCTTTTTTCTTCTATAGGAGATACATGTATTTGGAACTCTAAATGAAACACGGTTTGTGCTAGCTCTTTGAAACTTGACACAATAAAGCAGTTTCAAGTACTATTCTATGGTTTGTTTGCTGTTGATGTAGCCCTAAGCAGAGACTGGCGAAAATCACTTTCATGGAAAGGGTTGCCAGGTTTCCAAAAAACTACGAGTTGCCTGAAATCTCAGCAAACATTTTTTCACCCAATCTTGATGATTCTTTCAGGTAATGATCAGTACACCAAATCCACATGGCTCACCAAATTCGTTCTTCTAGGTTAAAACCGTTCCTTTGCAGTAACCGTGTTCATTTTTAGGTTTCACTCTGTTTTTTCCTATAGGGATACATGTATTTGGAACTCTAAATCAAACACGGTTTGTGCTACCTCTTTGAAACTTGACACAATAAAGCAGTTTCATGTTCTATCTCTATGGTTTGTTTGCTGTTGATGTAGCCATAAGCAGAGAGGGGCGAAAATCACTTTCATGGAAAGGGGTTGCCAAGTTTCCAAAAAACTACGAGTTGCCTGAAATCTCAGCAAACATTTTTTCACCCAATCTTGATGATTCTTTCAGGTAATGATCAGTATACCAAAACCACTTGGCTCACCAAATTTCGTTCTTCTAGGTTAAACCGTTCGTTTGCAGTAACCGTTTTCATTTTTAGGTTTCACTCTGTTTTCTCCTATAGGGATACATGTATTTGGAACTCTAAAACAAACACGGTTTGTGCTAGCTCTCTGAAACTTGACACAATAAAGCAGTTTCAAGTTCTATCTCTATGGTTTGTTTGCTGTTGATGTAGCCCTAAGCAGAGACTGGCGAAAATCACGTTCATGGAAAGGGATTGCCAAGCTTCTAAAAAACTACGAGTTGCCTGAAATCTCAGCAAACATTTTTTCACCCCATCTTGATGATTCTTTCAGGTAATGATCAGTACACCAAATCCACTTGGCTCACCAAATTTTGTTCTTATAGGTTAAACCGTTCGTTTGCAGTAACCGATTTCATTTTTAGGTTTCACTCTGTTTTCTCCTATAGGGATACATGTATTTGGAACTCTAAATCAAACAAGGTTTGTGCTAGCTCTTTGAAACTTGACACAATAAAGCAGTTTCAAGTTCTATTCTATGGTTTGTTTGCTGTTGATGTAGCCCTAAGCAGAGACTGGCGAAAATCACTTTCATGGAAAGGGTTGCCAGGTTTCCAAAAAACTACGAGTTGCCTGAAATCTCAGCAAACATTTTTTCACCCAATCTTGATGATTCTTTCAGGTAATGATCAGTACACCAAATCCACATGGCTCACCAAATTTCGTTCTTCTAGGTTAAACCGTTCTTTTGCAGTAACCGTGTTCATTTTTAGGTTTCACTCTGTTTTTTCCTATAGGGATACATGTATTTGGAACTCTAAATCAAACACGGTTTGTGCTAGCTCTTTGAAACTTGACACAATAAAGCAGTTTCATGTTCTATCTCTATGGTTTGTTTGCTGTTGATGTAGCCATAAGCAGAGAGTGGCGAAAATCACTTTCATGGAAAGGGGTTGCCAAGTTTCCAAAAAACTACGAGTTGCCTGAAATCTCAGCAAACATTTTTTCACCCAATCTTGATGATTCTTTCAGGTAATGATCAGTACACCAAATCCACTTGGCTCACCAAATTTCGTTCTTCTAAGTTAAACCGTTCGTTTGCAGTAACCATTTTCATTTTTAGGTTTCACTCTGTTTTCTCCTATACGGATACATGTATTTGGAACTCTAAATCAAACACGGTTTGTGCTAGCTCTTTGAAACTTGACACAATAAAGCAGTTTCAAGTTCTATCTCTATGGTTTGTTTGCTGTTGATGTAGCCCTAAGCAGAGACTGACGAAAATCACATTCATGGAAAGGGGTTGCCAAGCTTCCAAAAAACTACGAGTTTCCTGAAATCTCACCAAACATTTTTTCACCCAATCTTGATGATTCTTTCAGGTAATGATCAGTACACCAAAACCACTTGGCTCACCAAATTTCGTTCTTCTAGGTTAAACCGTTCCTTTGCAGTAACCGTTTTCATTCTTAGGTTTCACTCTCTTTTCTCCTATAGGGATACATGTATTTGGAACTCTAAATCAAACACGGTTTGTGCTAGCTCTTTGAAACTTGACACAATAAAGCAGTTTCAAGTTCTATCTCTATGGTTTCTTTTCTTTTGAGGTAGCCCTAAGCAGAGACTGGCGAAAATCACTTTCATGGAAAGGGGTTGCCAAACTTTCAAAAAACTATGAGTTGCCTGAAATCTAGCCAACCTTTTTTCACCCAATTTGATGATTCTTTCAGGTAATGATCAGTACACCTAAACCACTTGGCTCACCAAATTTCGTTCTTCTAAGTTAAACCGTTCGTTTGCAGTAACCTTTTTCATTTTTAGGTTTCACTCTGTTTTCTTCTATAGAGATACATGTATTTGGAACTCTAAATGAAACACGGTTTCTGCTAGCTCTTTGAAACTTGACACAATAAAGCAGATTCAAGTTCTATCTCTGTGGTTTGTTTGCTGTTGATGTAGCCCTAAGCAGAGAGTGACGAAAATCACTTTCATGGAAAGGGGTTGCCAAGCTTCCAAAAAACTACGAGTTGCCTGAAATCTAAGCCAACATTTCTTTACCCAATCTTGATGATTCTTTCAGGTAATGATCAGTACACCAAAACCACTTGGCTCCCCAAATTTCGTTCTTCTAGGTTAAACCGTTCGTTTGCAGTAACCGTTTTCATTTTTAGGTTTCACTCTGTTTTCTCCTATAGGGATACATGTATTTGGAACTCTAAATCAAACACGGTTTGTTCTAGCTCTTTGAAACTTGACACAATAAAGCAGTTTCAAGTTATACCTCTATGGTTTGTTTGCTGTTGATGTAGCCCTAAGCAGAGACTGGCCAAAATCACATTCATGGAAAGGGTTTGCCAAGCTTCCAAAAAACTACGAGTTGCCTGAAATCTCAGCAAACATTTTTTCACCCAATCTTGATGATTCTTTCAGGTAATGATCAGTACACCAAAGCCACTTGGCTCACCAAATTTCGTTCTTCTAGGTTAAACCATTCGTTTGCAGTAACCGTTTTTATTTTTAGGTTTCACTCTGTTTTCTCTTATAGGGATACATGTATTTGGAACTCTAAATCAAACACGGTTTGTGCTAGCTCTTTGAAACTTGACACAATAAAGCAGATTCAAGTTCTATCTCTGTGGTTTGTTTGCTGTTGATGTAGCCCTAAGCAGAGAGTGACGAAAATCACTTTCATGGAAAGGGGTTGCCAAGCTTCCAAAAAACTACGAGTTGCCTGAAATCTAAGCCAACATTTCTTTACCCAATCTTGATGATTCTTTCAGGTAATGATCAGTACACCAAAACCACTTGGCTCCCCAAATTTCGTTCTTCTAGGTTAAACCGTTCGTTTGCAGTAACCGTTTTCATTTTTAGGTTTCACTCTGTTTTCTCCTATAGGGATACATGTATTTGGAACTCTAAATCAAACACGGTTTGTTCTAGCTCTTTGAAACTTGACACAATAAAGCAGTTTCAAGTTATACCTCTATGGTTTGTTTGCTGTTGATGTAGCCCTAAGCAGAGACTGGCGAAAATCACTTTCATGGAAAGGGGTTGCCAAGCTTCCAAAAAACTACGAGTTGCCTGAAATATCATCCAACATTTTTTCACCCAATCTTGATGATTATTTCAGGTAATGATCAGTACACCAAAACCACTTGGCTCACCAAATTTCGTTCTTCTAGGTTAAACCTTTCGTTTGCAGTAACCGTTTTAATTTTTAGGTTTTACTCTATTTTCTCCTATAGGGATACATGTATTTGGAAATCTAAATCAAACACGGTTTGTGCTAGCTCTTTGAAACTTGGCACAATAAAGCAGTTTCATGTTCTATCTCTATGGTTTGTTTGCTGTTGATGTAGCCCTAAGCAGAGACTGGCGAAAATCACTTTCATGGAAAGGGGTTGCCAAGCTTCCAAAAAACTACGATTTACCTGAAATCTCAGCCAACATTTTTTCACCCAATCTTGATGATTCTTTCAGGTAATGATCAGTACACCAAAACCACTTGGCTCACCAAATTTCGTTCTTCTAGGTTAAACCGTTCGTTTGCAGTAACCGTTTTCCTTTTTAGGTTTCACTCTGTTTTCTCCTATAGGGATACATGTATTTGGAACTCTAAATCAAACACGGTTTGTGCTAGCTCTTTGAAACTTGACACAATAAAGCAGTTTCAAGTTCTATCTCTATGGTTTGTTTTCTGTTGATGTAGCCCTAAGCAGAGAGTGGCGAAAATCACTTTCATGGAAAGGGGTTGCCAAGCTTCCAAAAAACTACGAGTTTTTTGAAATCTCAGCCAACATTTTTTCACCCAATCTTGATGATTCTTTCAGGTAATGATCAGTACACCAAAACCACTTGGCTCACCAAATTTCGTTCTTCTAGGTTAAACCGTTCGTTTGCAGTAACCGTTTTCATTTTTAGGTTTCACTCTGTTTTTTCCTATAGGGATACATGTTTATGGAACTCTAAAACAAACATGGTTTGTGCTACTTTTGAAACTTGACACAATAAAGCAGTTTCAAGTTCTATCTCTATTTATTTTTTTGCTGTTGATGTAGCCCTAAGCAGAGACTGGCGAAAATCACTTTCTTGGAAAGGGGTTGCCAAGCTTCCAAAAAACTACGAGTTTTTTGAAATCTCAGCCAACATTTTTTCACCCAATCTTGATGATTCTTTCAGGTAATGATCAGTACACCAAAACCACTTGGCTCACCAAATTTCGTTCTTCTAGGTTAAACCGTTCGTTTGCAGTAACCGTTTTCCTTTTTAGGTTTCACTCTGTTTTCTCCTATAGGGATACATGTATTTGGAACTCTAAATCAAACACGGTTTGTGCTAGCTCTTTGAAACTTGACACAATAAAGCAGTTTCAAGTTCTATCTCTATGGTTTTTTTCTGTTGATGTAGCCCTAAGCAGAGAGTGGCGAAAATCACTTTCATGGAAAGGGGTTGCCAAGCTTCCAAAAAACTACGAGTTGCCTGAAATCTCAGCAAACATTTTTTCACCCAATCTTGATGATTCTTTCAGGTAATGATCAGTACACCAAAACCACTTGGCTCACCAAATTTCGTTCTTCTAGGTTAAACCGTTCGTTTGCAGTAACCGTTTTCATTTTTAGGTTTCACTCTGTTTTTTCCTATAGGGATACATGTTTATGAAACTCTAAAACAAACATGGTTTGTGCTACTTTTGAAACTTGACACAATAAAGCAGTTTCAAGTTCTACCTCTATTTATTTTTTTGCTGTTGATGTAGCCCTAAGCAGAGACTGGCGAAAATCACTTTCATGGAATTCGGTTGCCAAGCTTCCAAAAAACTACGAGTTGCCTGAAATCTAAGCAAACATTTTTTCACCCAATCTTGATAATTCTTTCAGGTAATGATCAGTACACCAAAACCACTTGCCTCACCAAATTTCGTTCTTCTAGGTTAAACCATTCGTTTGCAGTAACTGTTGTCATTTTTAGGTTTTACTCTGTTTTCTCCTATAGGGATACATGTATTTAAAACTCTAAATCCAACAGGGTTTGTGATAGCTCTTTGAAACTTGACACAGTAAAGCAGTTTCAAGTTCTATCTGTATGGTTTGTTTGCTGTTGATGTAGCCCTAAGCAGAGACTGGCGAAAATCACTTTCATGGAAAGGGGTTGCTAAGCTTCCAAAAAACTAAGAGTTTCCTGAAATCTCAGCAAACATTTTTCACCCAATCGAGATGATTAATTCAGGTAATGATCAGTACACCAAAACCACTTGGCTCACCAAATTTCGTTCTTCTAGGTTAAACCGTTCGTTTGCAATAACCGTTTTCATTTTTAGGTTTCACTCTGTTTTCTCCTATAGGGATACATGTATTTGGAACTCTAAATCAAACACGGTTTATGCTAGCTCTTTGAAACTTGAAACAATAAAGCAGTTTCAAGTTCTATCTCTATGGTTTGTTTGCTGTTGATGTAGCCCTAAACAGAGACTGGCGAAAATTACTTTCATGGAAAGGGGTTGCCAAGCTTCCAAAAAATTACGAGTTGCCTGAAATCTCAGCCAACACTTTTTCACCCAATCTTGATGATTCTTTCAGGTAATGATCAGTACACCAAAACCACTTGGCTCACCAAATTTCGTTCATCTAGGTTAAACCGTTCTTTTGCAGTAACCGTTTTCATTTTTAGGTTTCACTCTGTTTTCTCCTATATGGATACATGTATTTGGAACTCTAAATCAAACACGGTTTGTGCTAGCTCTTTGAAACTTGACACAATAAAGCAGTTTCAAGTTCTATCTCTATGGTTTGTTTGCTGTTGATGTAGCCCTAAGCGGAGACTCGCAAAAATTACTTTCATGGAAAGGGGTTGCCAAGCTCCCAAAAAACTACGAGTTGCCTGAAATCTCAGCCAACATTTTTTGATCCAATCTTGATGATTCTTTCAGGTAATGATCAGTACACCAAAACCAATTGGCTCACCAAATTTCGTTCTTCTAGGTTAAACCATTCGTTTGCAGTAACCGTTTTCATTTTTAGGTTTCACTTTGTTTTCTCCTATAGGGATACATGTATTTAAAACTCTAAATCAAACACGGTTTGTGCTAGCTCTTTGAAACTTGACACAGTAAAGCAGTTTCAAGTTCTATCTCTATGGTTTGTTTGCTGTTGATGTAGCCCAAGGTAGAGACTGGCGAAAATCACTTTCATTGAATGGGGTTGCCGAGCTTCCAAAAAACTACGAGTTGCCTGAAATCTCAGCCAACATTTTTTCACCCAATCTTGATGATTCTTTCAGGTAATGATCAGTACACCAAAACCACTTGGCTCACCAAATTTCGTTCTTCTACGTTAAACCTTTCGTTTGCAGTAACCGTTTTCATTTTTAGGTTTCACTCTGTTTTCTCCTATAGGGATACATGTATTTGGAACTCTAAGTCAATCACGGTTTGTGCTAGCTCTTTAAAACTTGACACAATAAAGCAGTTTCAAGTTCTATCTCTATGGTTTGTTTGCTGTTGTAGCCCTAAGCAGAGACTGGTGAAAATCACTTTCATGGAAAGGGGTTGCCAAGGTTCCAAAAAACTACGAGTTGCCTGAAATCTCAGCCAACATTTTTTCACCCAATCTTGATGATTCTTTCAGGTAACTATCAGTACACCAGAACCACTTGGGTCACCAAATTTCGTTCTTTTACGTTAAACTGTTCGTTTGCAGTAAGCGTTTTCATTTTTAGGTTTCACTCTGTTTTCTCCTATAGGGATACATGTATTTGGAACTCTAAATCAAACACGGTTTGTGCTAGCTCTTTGAAACTTGACACAATAAAGCAGTTTCAAGTTCTATCTCTATGGTTTGTTTGCTGTTGATGTAGCCCTAAGCAGATACTGGCGAAAATCAATTTCATGGAAAGGGGTTGCCAAGCTTCCAAAAAACTACGAGTTGCCTGAAATCTCAGCCAACATTTTTTCACCCAATCTTGATGATTCTTTCAGGTAATGATCAGTACACCAAAACCACTTGGCTCACAAAATTTTGTTCTTCTAAGTTTAACCGTTCGTTTGCAGTAACCGTTTTCATTTTAGGTTTCACTCTGTTTTCTCCTATAGGGATACATGTATTTGGAACTCTAAATCAAACACGGTTTATGCTAGCTCTTTGAAACTTGACACAATAAAGCAGTTTCAAGTTCTATCTCTATGGTTTGTTTTCTGTTGTTGTAGCCCTAAGCAGAGACTGTCGAAAATCACTTTCATGGAAAGGGTTTGCCAAGCTTCCAAAAAATTATAAGTTGCCTGAAATCTCAGCCAACATTTTTTCACCCAATCTTGATGATTCTTTCAGGTAATGATCAGTACACCAAAACCACTTGGCTCACCATATTTCGTTCTTCTAGTTTAAACTGTTCGTTTGCAATAACCGTTTTCATTTTCAGGTTTCACTCTGTTTTCTCCTATACGGATACATGTATTTGGAACTCTAAATCAAACACTGTTTGTGCTAGCTCTTTGAAACTTGACACAATAAAGCAGTTTCAAGTTCTCTCTCTATGGTTTGTTTGCTGTTGATGTAGCCCTGAGCAGAGACTGGCGAAAACCACTCTCATGGAAATTGGTTGCCAAGCTTCCAAAAAACTACGAGTTGCCTGAAATCTCAGCAAACATTTTTTCACCCAATCTTGATGATTCTTTCAGGTAATGATCAGTACACCAAAACCACTTGGCTCATCAAATTTCGTTCTTCTATGTTAAACCGTTCGTTTGCAGTAACCGTTTTCATTTTTAGGTTTCACTCTGTATTCTTCTATAGGGATACATGTATTTGGAACTCTAAATCAAACACGGTTTGTGTTAGCTCTTTGGAACTTGACACAATAAATCAGTTTCAAGTTCTATCTCTATGGTTTGTTTGCTGTTGATGTAGCCCTAAGCAGAGACTTGAGAAAATCACTTTTATGGAAAGGGGTTGCCAAGCTTCCAAAAAACTACGAGTTGCCTGAAATCTCAGCCAACATTTTTTCACCCAATCTTGATGATTCTTTCAGGTAATGATCAGTACACCAAAACCACTTGGCTCACCAAATTTCGTTCTTCTAGGTTAAACCGTTCGTTTGCAATAACCGTTTTCATTTTTAGGTTTCACTCTGTTTTCTCCTATAGGGATACATGTATTTGGAACTCTAAATCAAACACGGTTTATGCTAGCTCTTTGAAACTTGACACAATAAAGCAGTTTCAAGTTCTATCTCTATGGTTTGTTTGCTGTTGATGTAGCACTAAACAGAGACTGGCGAAAATTACTTTCATGGAAAGGGGTTGCCAAGCTTCCAAAAAATTACGAGTTGCCTGAAATCTCAGCCAACACTTTTTCACCCAATCTTGATGATTCTTTCAGGTAATGATCAGTACAACAAAACCACTTGGCTCACCCAATTTCGTTCATCTAGGTTAAACCGTTCTTTTGCAGTAACCGTTTTCATTTTTAGGTTTCACTCTGTTTTCTCCTATATGGATACATGTATTTGGAACTCTAAATCAAACACGGTTTGTGCTAGCTCTTTGAAACTTGACACAATAAAGCAGTTTCAAGTTCTATCTCTATGGTTTGTTTGCTGTTGATGTAGCCCTAAGCGGAGACTCGCAAAAATTACTTTCATGGAAAGGGGTTGCCAAGCTCCCAAAAAACTACGAGTTGCCTGAAATCTCAGCCAACATTTTTTGATCCAATCTTGATGATTCTTTCAGGTAATGATCAGTACACCAAAACCAATTGGCTCACCAAATTTCGTTCTTCTAGGTTAAACCATTCGTTTGCAGTAACCGTTTTCATTTTTAGGTTTCACTTTGTTTTCTCCTATAGGGATACATGTATTTAAAACTCTAAATCAAACACGGTTTGTGCTAGCTCTTTGAAACTTGACACAGTAAAGCAGTTTCAAGTTCTATCTCTATGGTTTGTTTGCTGTTGATGTAGCCCAAGGTAGAGACTGGCGAAAATCACTTTCATTGAATGGGGTTGCCGAGCTTCCAAAAACTACGAGTTGCCTGAAATCTCAGCCAACATTTTTTCACCCAATCTTGATGATTCTTTCAGGTAATGATCAGTACACCAAAACCACTTGGCTCACCAAATTTCGTTCTTCTACGTTAAACCTTTCGTTTGCAGTAACCGTTTTCATTTTTAGGTTTCACTCTGTTTTCTCCTATAGGGATACATGTATTTGGAACTCTAAGTCAATCACGGTTTGTGCTAGCTCTTTAAAACTTGACACAATAAAGCAGTTTCAAGTTCTCTCTCTATGGTTTGTTTGCTGTTGATGTAGCCCTGAGCAGAGACTGGCGAAAACCACTCTCATGGAAATTGGTTGCCAAGCTTCCAAAAAACTACGAGTTGCCTGAAATCTCAGCAAACCTTTTTTCACCCAATCTTGATGATTCTTTCAGGTAATGATCAGTATACTAATACCACTTGGCTCACCAAATTTCGTTCTTCTAGGTTAAACCGTTCGTTGCAGTAACCGTTTTCATTTTTAGGTTTCACTCTGTTTTCTCCTATAGGGATACATGTATTTGGAACTCTAAATCAAACACGGTTTGTGCTAGCTCTTTGAAACTTGACACAATAAAGCAGTTTCAAGTTCTATCTCTATGGTTTGTTTGTTGTTTATATAGCCCTAAGCAGAGACTGGCGAACATGACTTTTATGAAAAGTGGTTGCAAAGCTTCCAAAAAACTACGAGTTGCCTGAAATCTCAGCAAACATTTTTTCACCCAATCTTGATGATTCTTTCAGGTAATGATCAGTACATCAAAACCACTTGGCTGACCAAATTTCGTTCATCTAGTTTAAACCGTTCGTTTGCAGTAACCGGTTTCATTTTTAGGTTTCACTCTGTTTTCTCCTATAGGGATACATGTTTTTGGAACTCTAAATCAAACACGGTTTGTGCTAGCTCTTTGAAACTTGACACAATAAAGCAGTTTCAAGTTCTCTCTCTATGCTTTGTTTGCTGTTGATGTAGCCCTAAGCAGAGACTGGCGAAAATCACTTTCATGGAAAGGGGTTGCCAAGCTTCCAAAAAACTACGAGTTGCCTGAAATCTCAGCAAACATTTTTTCACCCAATCTTGATGATTCTTTCAGGTAATGATCAGTACACCGAAACCACTTGGCTCACCCAATTTGGTTCTTGTAGGTTAAACCGTTCATTTGCAGTAACCGGTTTCATTTTTAGGTTTCACTCTGTTTTCTCCTATGGGGATACATGTATTTGGAACTCTAAATCAAACATGGTTTGTGCTTGCTATTTGAACCTTGACACAACAAAGCAGTTTCCAGTTCTATCTTTATGGTTTGTTTTCTGTTGATGTAGCCCTAAGCAGAGACTGGCGAACATGACTTCCATAGAAAGGGGTTGCCAAGCTTCCAAAAAACTACGAGTTGCCTGAAATCTCAGCAAACATTTTTTCACCCAATCTTGATGATTCTTTCAGGTAATGATCCGTATACCAAAACCACTTGGCTCACCAAATTTCGTTCTTCTAGGTTAAACCGTTCGTTTGCAGTAACCGGTTTCATTTTTAGGTTTCACTCTGTTTTCTCCTATAGGGATACATGTATTTGGAACTCTAAATCAAACACGGTTTGTGCTAGCTCTTTGAAACTTGAAACAATAAAGCAGTTTCAAGTTCCATCTCTATGGATTGTTTGCTGTTGATGTAGCCCTAAGCAGAGACTGGCGAAAATCACTTTCATGAAAAGGGGTTGCTAAGCTTCCAAAAAACTACGAGTTGCCTGAAATCTCAGCAAACATTTTTTCACCCAATCTTGATGTTTCTTTCAGGTAATGATCAGTACACCAAAACCACTTGGCTCACCGAACTTCGTTCATCTAGGTTTAAACCGTTCGTTTGCACTAACCAGTTTCAATTTTAGGTTTCACTCTGTTTTCCCCTATAGGGATACATGTATTTGGAACTGTAAATCAAACACGGTTTGTGCTAGCTCTTTGAAACTTGACACAATAAAGCAGTTTCAATTTCTATCTCTATGGTTTGTTTGCTGTTGATGTAGCGCTTAGGAGAGACTGGCGAAAATCACTTTCATTTAAAAGGGTTGCCAAGCTTCCAAAAAATTACGTGTTCCCTGAAATCTCAGCAAACATTTTTTCACCCCATCTTGATGATTCTTTCAGGTAATGATCAGTATACCAATACCACTTGGCTCACCAAATTTCGTTCTTCTAGGTTAAACCGTTCGTTTGCAGTAACCATTTTCATTTTTAGGTTTCACTCTGTTTTCTCCTATAGGGATACATGTATTTGAACTCTAAATCACACACGGTTTGTGCTAGCTCTTTGAAACTTGACACAATAAAGCAGTTTCAAGTTATATCTTTATGATTTGTTTGCTGTTGATGTAGCCCTAAGCAGAGACTGGCCAAAATGACTTTCATGGAAAGGGGTTGCCAAGCTTCCAAAAAACTACGAGTTGCCTGAAATCTCAGCAAACATTTTTTCACCCAATCTTGATGATTCCTTCAGGTAATGATCAGTACACCAAAACCACTTGGCTCACCAAATTTCGTTCTTCTAGGTTAAACCGTTCGTTTGCAGTAACCATTTTCATTTTTAGGTTTCACTCTGTTTTCTCCTATAGGGATACATGTATTTGGAACTCTAAATCAAACACGGTTTTGCTAGCTCTTTGAAACTTGACACAATAAAGCAGTTTCAAGTTCTACCTCTATGATTTGTTTGCTGTTGATGTATCCCTAAGCAGAGACTGGCGAAAATCACTTTCATGAAAAGGGGTTTCTAGGCTTCCAAAAAACTACGAGTTGCCTGAAATCTCAACAAACATTTTTTCACCCAATCTTGATGATTCTTTCAGGTAATGATCAGTACACCAAAACCACTTGGCTCACCAAATTTCGTTCTTCTAGGTTAAACCGTTCGTTTGCAGTAACCGTTTTCATTTTTAGGTTTCACTCTGTTTTCTCCTATAGGGATACATGTATTTGGAACTCTAAATCAAACACGGTTTGTGCTAGCACTTTGAAACTTGACAAAATAAAGCAGTTTCAAGTTCTCTCTCTATTCTTTGTTTGCTGTTGATGTAGCCCTAAGCAGAGACTGGCGAAAATCACTTTCATTTAAAGTGGTTACCAAGTTTCAAAAAAACTACGAGTTTCCTGAAATCTCAGCACACATTTTTTCACCCAATCTTGATGATTCTTTCAGGTAATGATCAGTACGCCAAAACCACTATACTCACCAAATTTCGTTCTTCTATGTTAAACCGTTCGTTTGCAGTAACCATTTTCATTTTTAGGTTTCACTCCGTTTTCTCCTACAGGGATACATGTATTTGGAACTCTAAATCAAATACGGTTTGTGCTAGCTCTTTGAAACTTGACACAATAAAGCAGTTTCAAATTCTATCTCTATGGTTTGTTTGCTGTTGATGTAGCCCTAAGCAGAGACTGGCGAAAATCACTTTCATGGAAAGGGGTTGCCAAGATTCCAAAAATCTACGAGTTGCCTGAAATCTCAGCAAACATTTTTTCACCCAATCTTGATGATTCTTTCAGGTAATGATCAGTACACCAAAACCACTTGGCTCACCAAATTTCGTTCTTCTAGGATAAATCGTTCGTTTGCAGTAACCATTTTCATTTTTAGGTTTCACTCTGTTTTCTCCTATAGGGATACATGTTTTTGGAACTCTAAATCAAACACGGTTTGTGCTAGCTCTTTGAAACTTGACACAATAAAGCAGTTTCAAGGTCTATTTCTATGGTTTGTTTGCTGTTTATGTAGCCCTAAGCAGAGACTGGCGAAAATCACTTTCATGAAAAGGGTTTGCTAAGGTTCCAAAAAACTACGAGTTGCCTGAAATCTCAGCAAACATTTTTTCACCCAATCTTGATGATTCTTTCAGATAATGATCAGTACACCAAAACCACTTCGCTCACCAAATTTCGTTCTTCTAGGTTAAACCGTTCGTTTGCAGTAACCAGTTTCATTTTTAGGTTTCACTCTGTTTTCTCCTATAGGGATACATGTATTTGGAACTCTAAATCAAACATGGTTTGTGCTAGCTCTTTGAAACTGGACACAATAAAGGAGTTTCAAGTTCTATCTCTATGGTTTGTTTGCTGTTGATGTAGCCCTCAGCAGAGACTGGCGAAAATCACTTTCATGGAAACAGGTTGCCAAGCTTCCAAAAAACTACGAGTTGCCTGAAATCTCAGCAAACATTTTTTGACCCAATCTTAATGATTCTTTCCGGTAATGATGAGTACACCAAAACCACTTGCCTCACCAAATTTCGTTCTTCTAGGTTAAACCGTTCGTTTGCAGTAACCAGTTTCATTTTT